>NW_028274970.1:0-288645 GCF_037043125.1 Eumetopias jubatus
TTTTATTTTTATTCATATTTTTTATTATTATGTTATGTTAATCACCATACATTACATCATCAGTTTTTGATGTAGTGTTCCGTGATTCATTGTGTGCGTTTAACACCCAGTGCTCCATGCAGAACGTGCCCTCTTTAGTACCCATCACCAGGCTGACCCATCCCCCCACCGCCCTCCCCTCTAGAACCTCAGTTTGTTTCTCAGAGTCCATCGTCTCTCATGGTTCGTCTCCCCCTCTGAATCCCCCCCTTCATTTTTCCCTTCCTATGATCTTCTTTTTTTTTTTTTTTTAACATATATTGCATTATTTGTTTCAGAGGTACAGGTCTGTGATTCAACAGTCTTGCACAATTCACAGTGCTCACCGTAGCACATACCCTCCCCAATGTCCATCACCCAGCCACCCCATCCCTCCCACCCCCCACCACTCCAGCATTGTTATTATTATTTTTAAAGATTTTATATTTTTGAGAGAGAGAGGGAGCGAATGTGCATGTGCACGAACAGGTAGAGGAGCAGAGGGACAGGGAGGGGGACAAGCAGACTTCCTGCTGAGCAGGGAGCCTGGTGTGGGGCTCGATCCCAGGACCCTGAGATCATGACCTGAGCTGAAGGCAGACACTTAACTGACTGAGCCACCCAGGCACCTGTTCTTTTTTTTTTTTTTAAGATTTTATTTATTTGTAGAGAGAGGGAGAGAGAGTGAATCCAAGCAGGGGGAGCGGCAGGCAGAGGGAGAAGCAGGCTCCCCACTGAGCAGGGAGCCTGATGTGAGACTTGATCCCAGGACCCTGGGATCGTGATCTGAGCTGAAGGCACATTCTTAACTGACTGAGCCACCCATGCATCCCATCCCCTATTCTTTTTTTAAAAATGAACTTTGTGCTAATTCATTCACAGATTTTTGTGCCAGGGTTTTGTAAGGACCTAAACAGTTGCCTTACTGCCTTCTGTTAAATCTCAGCTATTTTCTATAAATCACAGGATTTTCTACCTGTGATGCTGGGCTAATAGTAGGTACCATATGAATACTTAAGGATTCCATATAATAGGGACTCTTTATGTCATAATATTAAACTTGTTAGACTTTTGAAAGCAGTCAGTAAATGCTTGCTCTCTAGTGTTTTAGTTTGGCTCTATGATTACACTAAAATACTTCCTAGAATCTATAATCTCTCAAAAATTTGAAGACCTGCAGATTCAACACAGCATGTTAGCTATTTTTAAAGTTGTTTTGGCATCAGGTTTTAATGATTATGGACATAGAAGGTGGGGGGAGAATTAATGAATATAAATGCATCATTTTAGGGGAAATTAGGGGATGACGAGCAGGAAAATTAGAGATTTATTAGATGATTTAGATGATTTTTAAGTATTTATTTATTTTGAGAGAGAGTGAGCAGGGGTGGGGGGCAGAGACAGAGGAGGAGAGAGAGCCCCAAGCAGACTCCCCTGACCCCTTCAGTCAGCCGGAGCCTGACGCAGGGCCTGATCCATGATCCCGAGACATGACCCCAGTGGAAATCAAGACCTGGATACTCAACTGACTGAGCCACCTGGGCACCCTTATCAGATGATTTTTAAAGTAATGGCAGGGAGAGGTGATGAATACCCTGGACTTTAGTAGAGTGTAGGGAGAAGAATTGAAATTTATATGAAGCTATTAAAACGTTCTTCAGTAGTGGATGGTTAATTGGGGGTGTGTACAACAGTATAAAAATTGTGACTGTTATTTTATGGTCCTTTTGGTTGTAAAGCTATTTTGGGCAGCCCATAATTAAGAATGGAGATTGGAGTAAGAGAATGGCTCAAATAAACCATTGACACGGAAGCAGGTGGACACTCATAATTACAGAGACTTAGAGAGAGAGCCTTTGAGGACAACCCCAGTTAGGTATTGAGGAGAAGGAGGGGCCAGGGGGTGCTGTTCAATATTCTTGTAATTGGATCAGACTTTCTTTAGCTGGTAAATTTATGTGGGAGGACAGAGAGAAGGCGAGCAGCCATGAGGGAGAGGTAGAGGAGGTGAGCGAGCATTGGGGCAGAGGGTATCTGCTACTTGTAAGAGATACAGAACTTGATACTTTCCACTCTATAACTTGCACAATAATTATGAAGTATTGAGGCAGTGGTATCTAAATGGTTTAGACTGGTCGAAGAGAATCTTCCTTATTACCATTAATAATGACAAACTCAAATCATAGAAAACTACATGAGTTTTAAGATTCTGACTTCTAATTTTATAGTAAAGATTTTTGTTGGATACTATCAACTAAAACATTTCATTCATTAGCAATTATAATTTTACTTATATTGTATGACAGTAAACTTGATAGTGGTCCTAAGGTTCTACTAAGTTTTATTTTCTTGAGCAATAAATATTTGGAAAATTTCAATTTACATATGGTAGTTTTGTTAATCAGGATTTTGGTTAATCACAACACTCTTACCTAACTACATTCTATCTTACGTGATTTAATGAGATTTAAATTTGGATCCATGTTGAAATAAATACAGTGCATTTTGAAAATCAGTTCTTTTCAAAATAATTAAGTTTCTATTTTTGTTTAATTTCCTAATAAATTAATGAAACATTTTATTGAAGATAAAAAAATTAATACCTTAACCATTTTTACGGATGAACAAGAAGACGAACATGCCATAGTCAACAGGATTTCGTATGTATTTTAAAATTCATTTGTTCTGTTTCAAATTTTGATGTCATAAATTCTTCAAATTTAATTCACACCTTTGGGCATAAATGTGGAAAAAATTCACCTGAAGTATTACAATGCTTTTATCGATATTAACCCTATCCTTAGAAACACATAGAAACAGATACCCAGTTGACTCTTGAACACCATGGGGGTGAGGGACGCTGGCCCTGTGCAGTTGGAAATTGTGTATAATTTTTGACTTATCCAAAACTTAACTACTAATAGCTTACTATTGACTGGAAGTCTTACTGATGACATAAACAGCTGATTAACACATATTTTATATGTTATATGTATTATATACTGTATTCTCCCAATAAAGTAGCTAGAGAAAAGAAAACTATTAAGAAAATCATAAGGGAGAGAAAATACATTTATATTACTGTACTATATTTATTAAAAAAATTCACTTGTAAGTGGGCCTGTGCATTTCTAAGCCATATTGTTCAAGGATCAACTGTACGTGGAAAAATGAGGATTGATTGTCTCCTGTTAAAATTTGCTTGTTTGAGGAGCTGACAATTTTACCTTCAGAGGTTTTAACCAGGAAGTGGCTTATGGTTGGGGAAGTTGCTGGGCCATAAGAAAGAAAACTCTTGGCTGTTTAATGGTCTGCTGAGAAGGCTGTGACAGGCTTGGAATAGGGAACAGACATCTCTGCTAGTTAATCGAACATCTACCTGCTGTGAGCAGGGAGACGGACTCAGATGGTTCTTTAGGTTCCTGACAGCTCTTTTTCTGCTTATATATGCTGATATATGATTGATGTACCCTTTAATTTTTTTTTTGAGGTATCAAACCAGATGGGAAGCAGTGAGTTTCTTTCTATCATATTTTGCTTGACTAAAATTTGAAATCACACAGATGTAACTACATTGGAGAGATTATTATTCCAGGATTCTTTGGATTCTTGAAAAATTTTTGGCGTAGTCCTGAATTTAGACAAAAGTTAGAAATATAACAAAAAAGAGCCTTTTTGCCCCAGAACTGTTTGAGAAGTTGCTGACCTGGTTCTCCATTTCCTCAGGATACTTTTGTATATAATGCCTGTAAACAGTGCATTCTCCTCTGTAGCTACCATACAAACATCAAGATAATGAAACTGATGCTGTACCACTCCTGCCCCATTCAGATTTACCAGTTGTCCCGTTCATGTCCTTTGTTGCAAAAAGATCCCACTCAGAATCACACACTGCTTGTAGTTGTCATGTCCCTTTAGTTGCCTTCAGACTGAAACCCTTCAGGATTTTCTTGACTTCCCTTACCTTGATACTTCTGAAGATGACAGGCCAGTTATTTGGATTTGTTTCTTCGCGATTAGTATCAGATTATTCATCTTTTGCCTGGGGTGGGGAGGAGGTGAGGGAAAGGGAGAAAGGCTGCCCGCACTTACGCACACATTCACGGATACTCTCGTGTCCCCGGGGATATTATTCAGCCATAAAAAGGAATAAGGTACTGACACATACTACAGCATGTAGGAACCTTGAAAACATCATGCTAAGTGAAAGAAGCCAGACATGAAAGGCCATGTAGTGTAGGATTCCATTTATGAGAGATATCCAGAATAGGTAAACCCATCAGTGTCATATTGATGGTTACCAGGGACTGAGGGGAGGGCAAAATGGGGAGCAGCTGCTTAATGAATACAAGGTTTTATTTTGGGGTGATGGAATGTTCTGGCTCTAGAAAGTGGTGGTGTTTGCACAACAGACCAGAACACATCACTTAGACTTTACCTTGCAGTGTATTCTGTGAAACAGTGGCTGTGCCTCGTTTCCTTGTGAGGAGGCTCAGGAGCCCTGACCTCCCCTTCTGCTTTCATCAGTTCTGCTGCCATCGCTGTTGTGGCGGGTCTGAGGGTTCTCCTGGCAGGTGGCTCCTGCATCACGTGCCTGGAGCTGGCATCCCTTTCCTGCAGGCCGACGGGTGTACTTACAATAAAGACAGGAGAGGGCGCGGGGCGGCGGGGGGAGGGCACCTGAGAGAATCAGGGCTGCTCCGTTCCCCCCCCTTGCCCAGTAATCCTTTTGGCTTTCACCGCCTGTTTTCCCCCTTGTGTGATAGAATGAGTGAGAATGGAAGAGGAAGGTAGATCTGGGTTCAAATTCCGAACTCAAGATTAACTTAAGATCAGAAGAGATTGAGAAAGATTTGTTTTCTCTGTGTGTGAAGGAGAGCTGCCACTTACTCTGTCATGCTGTTGTGTGGATTCAATCACATCTGCAAAACAATCCAGGGTTGGTGCTCGTGCACAGTATGTGGGAATTTGGGGTTGCCTCCCTTCTCTCCACCGTCTTTCCTTGCCTTGCCCCCTCCACCAAAAAGGAGGAAATGGAAGAAGAGTCCTGCTGAACAAAGAGAAAAAAGGGGAAGAGCTCCGATAAGTTTTTTTTTTTTAAGATTTTATTTATCCATTTGAGAGAGAGAGAGAGAATGAGAGATAGCACGAGAGGGAAGAGGGTCAGAGGGAGAAGCAGACTCCCCGCCAAGCAGGGAGCCCGATGCGGGACTCGATCCCAGGACTCCAGGATCATGACCTGAGCCGAAGGCAGCTGCCCAACACACTGAGCCACCCAGGCGCCCTCAGACAAGTTTTTAAGTGTAATGATTGGCAGCACTACCTGGCCACTTGAAACAGGGATCTCTGTAGCTGGTTCAGCACCCATGTCAAAATGGAAAGCCTGTCCCTTGTCCGTTCTCACCTCCCGTTAGACCCACGTTTGCTTTCTCCTTTGCTCCTTTGTTCTGTTCTCTGTTTGTATCTACTTGTGCCCCCAAATTAACTTTGCAACCAAAAACTACATTTTATGAGAGCTACTGTTGGCTAGTTAGTTGATTTGATTTGGATTTAAGTTATTGATATAAAAATGGAATGCCTAACTGGTGAAACTTTTGGGAGCCCTTGCAGGTGAGAGGAGAGTCTCCATTGCAGGAAGTAGGCCTGGCATGAGGTATCAGAGCCCGGGGGTGACCTGGTGTGGGCTCTCAGGGTCCAGGAGCAGGGAGGGAATTTTCCCTGCAGAGGGAAATCCTTGGTGGAGTGTCAGCTTGAGCGGTGACGAGGGGCACTCGCGTGTGTTCAGGGGTGCTCTGTTACAGGGAGTCAGAGGTTGAGGAGGGCATCCAGGCAGGATGACAGAGCCCAAGCAGGCTGAGGAGGGTGTCCCCAGAGGGATGGCCTGGCCTAGGCATCAGAGGTCCGTGGGGAGGGAGGTGGGATGGTCCAGAATGCGGCGTCACCTGAGCAGGAGGGCGCCTCCGCAGGGGGCGGGGTGTCAGATCATTTCCAGGGGGTTGGTCCATTAAAGGTGAGGGGAACCATTCTGTAGTTAAGGGAAAGGGAGAAAAATGAAAATGAACAGGGTTGTTGCATTGCAGTTGGACTTGCAAGTGAACTATCAGTGTGGACTCACGGTTTTCAATACAGAGTTGTTGCACCAGATCTAGATGTGAAGGTGGGTGCATGTTAGTGTGTATATGTACATGTAGGCGTAGTGCATACTTGCATTCCTTGCCTGTCCATTGGGAGCATGACACCCCAGGAGCAGTGAATATACTTAGCCCTAGATCTGTGCTTCTAAATACAACTTTCCACTGATAGGAACCAGGGCTCCTTGGGGAAGAAGCTGACTGCAGGGGTAGGAGAGGGGAAGTTCCAGGCTCATTTTGTACGTATGGTACTGCCAGAATGCAAGGAAGTGCTCCAAGAATGATGGGGTGCATGTCTAAAAGACCCAAGAGCCTTGAAGGGCTTTCACATCAATCAGGGACAATCTGAGTGTCCGGAGAACGATTGTAATGGATCTTGCACAGAATAAAATAGAACAATCTTGAGTCCATCCTGATAGGCATCAGTAAATGAATAAACTTTTTGGTAAGGAACAGGGTATTTTTCCTAGTTTCAAACTTAGCTTCCCACAAAATACTTACTAATTAAAAGTGGAAGAGTGATGTTAGAGTCAGAGAGCCCTGGCAGACACCGTCCTGCCCAGTGGTCAGTCAGAACGTAGCCAGCAATGGGGCAGACAGAAGTTCTAGGCCACCTGGTAGCCTGCGGAGAGATGTGAAGCGTGGCCTCCGTGGTGCTCCTGCCTTGTGGACATGACAGACGAGGCCGGGCCAAAGCTGAGTCCCGTGTTTCCCCGCCGGCCCGCTCCAGCTGTGGCCTTCTCCGTCACGGGCGATACCAGCTCTACCCTTCCCGTTCTCAGGCTGAAGGCTCAGCGTCAGCCTTGAGCCCTGGCTGCCCCGACCCCAGGAAGTCCTGTGGGTGCTGTCCTCAGAATCTGCTCCGCTTCGGAAGGTGACTTTTGAGAAACGGCACTTTAATCTGAAGGGCACTTCAGGAGGTCTGCAAGCTATGACCACTACTGCTCTTTTTCGATCTGGCCTTCCCTTGGGGACCCCTTGCCAGCATTGACCTGACCTGCATCGGCCTTTTCTGAGTAGCTTTCATGCTAGGTGCTCACAGGCAGGGTGAGAGGGTGGCGGCGGCGCTCTGTATCCAGAGCCCAGGCACAGTACCTGAGATGCAGTAGATTCTGCAAGTGTTTGTTTATAGTTAGGCTTTTCTGGATCGTTTATGATTTCAAATACTTTACCTATTCGCCCTCATAAGCTTAGTTTTTTGTCAGATTACTGGTCCCGGTTTTTGATTTGGAAACTCTGGTTGGTCTTGCTGGTTATGTGGTCAGTGTCCTGTGAGCGGAGAGGAGAAGCATTGACTGTTGAGAGGAGTGTGGAGAGTGGTGCTGAGGCTGCTTCGCAGGGCAGATGACATAAAGCGACCCTAGGGGCAGAGCTGACTGTGCCCCAGAGCACAGAACCGTGAGACGCATTGAGGTTTGGTGTGTGAGCAGGTGGGTACATCACACTGTATGTGGGAGTCTGTCGTGGCAAGAGGAGCCTGGCACACATACTGGAATAGCTGTTCAGGACCTGGAATGGTGAACTTGTGGGTTTGATCCTATTTTTGGCATTGGAAGGAAGCAATGGGAGCGATTGGGATAACTTCCTCCCTTGACTTGCAAGGACAAAACCAGAGAAGCACGCTTCAGGCCACTGGCTGGTAGTTGCCAGAGTTGGCAGTGGACCTGGCTGGACATTTTTCCTAGTGCGTTTCCCAGGAAACATGCCCACTCAGCAAAACAGCTTCTAAGCCTTCTTCTGTGTCTGATTTGAGCTGTAGTTTTGGTATGTATGATATGGTCTACATTTAAACATTATCGATGATTTAGTGAACAGAGGTTTCGTGGTTGTTTTGGCTTTTAAGTAGGAAAACACTTCTGTTGGTTGCCACAAGATGGCATTGGTCTCAAAGTTACTCTAGTGGATGTGTATTTCAAGCGTTTATTACGTGTTTTTTTTTCTTATGTGTTACATTTATTTTCACGTTCTTCCTATATTGACTTTAATGGGATGGATATTAAATTAAGATTCCATCTCTAATGTTGGTGAGGTTTTCTTTTCCTTTGCCTTTTAAGTCTTAAAAAAATCTTTTAAAAATTAGATAAAAAATTTTAAACATTTCAGACATATATATAACTGAGAAAGTGAAAGTCCTTTAGAATTCCACTCTCCTGTGGGATTGTTATATATTGTGCTAGGTTTTTGTGTGTGTGTGTGTGTGTGTGTGTGTGTGTGTGTGTGCACCTCTATTTTCCTGTGTGTATAAATGCATTTTTTTGGGGGGGGAGCATGTTTTCTATTTATTGTCCGTGCCTTTTCAGTTTTTTTAACTTAATTTATCTTAGACATTTCTCTGTATCAGTATTTATGAGCAATATCTTATTTTTAAAAATGACAAATAGTGTTTTAAATACTGTTTAATAGTAGAATATTGTTTAATAGTTCTCTACGGTTTCTTAGTATAATTTATTTTGCCTTTACCCATTTTAAGAGGTAGCTGACCAATGGCTTTGTTAAGTTTTTTTCTCTTGAAATAACCATTTTGAATTGATTTGTTTTTCATACTGTTTTCACAAGTTTTTGTTTTTTTTCATCTGAAATCAGCTTTTGCATTGCTGTTAGGATGTATTTGCCAATGTAGTTAATTAAATGCAATTGTGAAATAAATATTTAAACTTAAAAGAGGAAAGAGACTATGGCTTATTCTTTGTAAAATGTGCAAAGTACTCTGTCTTCTGTATGTGATTCTTCTAGGGCCTGCTCGTTCAACAAGTTAATGACCCTTTTCACAGAGTGAGTAGTTTTAGAGTATACCTAATTGAACTTCTAGTATCATATATATATCATTTGTCTCCCAACTACACATATTTAATGAAAATCTTATGTAACTTTTTGGATTAAAAGATTTAAGAGTTTTTATCCTTTTTAAATTCCTACCGTATTCCTTGCTTTTTTCAATTGCTGGTGACAATGATCTCTTCTCTTCCAGGTTGTTTTTGAGCACGTTCACTCTGGCAGTTTCAGCTGGGGCTGTTTTGCTTTTACCCTTTTCAATAATCAGCAATGAAATCCTGCTTTCTTTTCCTCAGAACTACTATATCCAATGGCTAAATGGCTCCCTGATTCATGGTTAGTATATATTGCTTAATATCACAATGAATGTTTTCATTTTTTACTGCACTGTATTTTTAGATTTGCCTTTTCTTAATTTCCTTCATAATTTGCATCTTCCTCCAATAAACCATGAGTCCTTCATAAAATCAGAAAACCAGATTTTTACTTACTATTCCTATTCTTAGTTGTGAAAGGCTTTTCTGTTTTACTTAATCAAGAAGCAGTCTTTATACTTAATGATTTGGTAAGTTCTCATTTAAATATTTAGCAAGAGAATTTCGGTTTATCTGGATATGTCAAAAGAACTCAGCCTCCGGGCGCCTGGGTGGCTCAGTTGGTTAAGCGACTGCCTTCGGCTCAGGTCAGGATCCTGGAGTCCCAGGATCGAGTCCCACATCGGGCTCCCTCCTCAGCAGGGAGTCTGCTTCTCCCTCCGACCCTCTTCCCTCTCGTGCTGTCTATCTCTCATTCTCTCTCTCACAAATAAATAAGTAAATAAAATCTTTAAAAAAAAAAAAAAAGAACTCAGCCTCCATTTAAGACCTAAGAATACTAGCCATAGTTTTCTACTTAATTTATTTTCTGTTACTTTTGTTATTTAAGAATGTATAATTGAAGGGGGAAAAACTCTTTTGTCAAGTACAAACTTTAAAATTAATGTGGTTAAAAAAGTGACTTACTTACTGTGGGCAACATGGTATATTGCTTGGAGGCCAATTAGACCTGCATTCCAATCTTGACTCTGCCATTTCCTGGAAATTTTTAGTGAGGTGTATGACATTTTAATTTTAATTTATAAAATATATTACAAGATCTAATACATAGATCTTTTTTATATGTTTCATTGTCCTTCCCCCTTTTATTCGTTTTGAATTGTGATATCTTTATATGGAAAGCACATCAGCTTTTTATTAGATTTTTGTAAATATGTTCTAGTTATTTTTCTTTTTAACTTTACTTGCTTTTTATTGACAGAATTTTTAACATTTGTATATTGTCCAGGGTCCAGTCTTTTTTCTTCCTTTGGTTTCTCTAATTGTTTTGTGTTTAGAAGATCCTTTCCCTTCCTGATGTGTGACAAATACTCTCTTTTTCCCCCTCATTTTCTAAAGGTGACTTTTTTTGTCCATAACTGTCTAATTCGTCTGGAATTTATACAGACAACTACCATTTCTCTCACTCCTTTGTGTTTAAAAAAAATGCTTCGTTTGCTGGAGAATATTTGGAAAACAATATATGGTGAAGAAAATTAATGTTACCCACAATCCTACAACCCACAGAGCTATTGTGAATACTGTGGTCTGTAATCTTCAGTAAGGTGTCTTCCTGTGAATACATAACCAGATGGCAACCTTCATGGACTCACTGATGATTTATGTTTTCCTAAATCAACATGTAAGTGGGAGGTTTCCATGCCATTAACTACTTTTCTGTGCAATTTATAGTAGTGCCTGGAGCTGTTATAAGCATGGATTGTTCCCAATTTTTTTTAACTAAAAGAGCTCCAGTGTACATCTTTACAAATATTTGTCCTTAGGATAAATTTCTGCAATTCACTTTCTAGGTAAGCACACTTTAAAAGTTTTGAGAAGATGTTTGCTGATCCCGAAAAGCTGTGTGAATTCCACTAGTGGTTTCACTTTCACTGAGGGGCTCCTCTTCCCAGAATGTATCTTCATCAACTGTGGGTGGTACTTAAAACCTGCCAATTCAAGGAGTGCTTGGGTGTCACAGTTGGTTAAGTGTCCAACTCATGGTTTCTGCTCAGGGTCATGAGATTGAGTCCTGCATCAGGTTCCATGCTCAGTGCAGTCTACTTGAATTCTCTCTCTCTGCCCACCCCCCACCCCCTGCAATAAATCTTGAAAAAAAAAAAAGTTCCAGGTCAGAAATATGAAACATTTCCCCTCTTAAATGTACATTTCTTTAATTACTAGTAAGGATAGACATTTACAAAACATACTCAGAGGTCATTCATAGTTATTTTTTAGTAAATTGCCTACCTATGTTTCCTTTGCCCATTTTTACAGTGTTTTCCCCTCCTTTTTTTTTTAATTAAAATTTTAATTCCTGTTAGTTAACATACAGTGTAATATTAGCTTCAGGTGTAAGTGCAGTCCTTCAGCACTCCATACACTGCCCCGTGCTCATCCCAAGTGCTCTCCTTAATCGCTATCACCTATTTCATTCATCCCCCAACGACTCCCTCCCCTCTGGTAACCATCGGTTTGTTCTCTATAGTGAAGAGTCTGTTTCCTGGCTTGCCCCCCCCCCCTCTTTTGTCCGTTTGCTCATTTGTTTTGTTTCTTAAATTCCCCATATGAGTGAAATCATAGGGTATTTGTCTTTCTCTGACTGACTTATTTCTCCTGCATTATACTCTCACTCTATCCATGTTGTTGCAAATGGCAAGATTTCATTCCTTTTTACACTTGCAGTTTTTTTTTAAGTAATTAGTTGTCTCTCAGAGGTTAATTGCAAACATTTTCCTCCCATTTGTCCTTTAATACTGCTTAAACTGTTTTTTAACATGAAAAATTTTAACATTTTAGTTTAATCATATATTTGAATCTGGCCTTTGTGGTTTCTGTCATGCTTGAAAGTAGAAACAAATGGAGTCATGGTGCTCTGAAGACCAAATGAATTCAGTAAAATTAGGACTAATTATTAACTGAATAAAAAGAAATTACTCCATTTTTTTGCTTAGCAATTGAAAAAAACTGAATAAGCAAACTGAAATTGATACAAAACATAAATCCTCTACTGAAAAGTCAGCTATTATTATGAAAGGCAGGAGGCAACCTGGAAAGTAATGGCTATGAATGTTTTGGTGAGTTTTTTTTAGATGACATGTTTTTTGTTATTAAAAATACTTGGATAATATATAATTTAGAAAATGGTTTTTATATGTATTGTCTAAAATGTTTGAGGAAGACTGTTTGGCATGGTTCCCCTTGGCCCTAGCTTTCTGTAAAGCTATAGGTACTATAGCACATACATTTTTCAGGATTGGGCTCCAGGTGTTCTTACCAGCAGTGCAGGTGGTCTCAAGCTGGGCTAACCAGTATGACAGGTGAACTGGCCTTTGTTTCCAGTTTTACTGAGTAGAAATTGCATGCTATACTTAGTGACCTTCACATACTCTAAATCAAGGCTATTTCTTTTATTCTGTTTATGGACTGTAAGTAAGAGCTACTAACACATGACATGCCATATATTTGGAGGCCTTAACTCTGGAAGTAAATGTATTTGTTTTATTGGTAGTCTTTCTCATTATAATGTAAGGTCTGTAAGCTCAAATATTTTGTTTATAAATTAGGGCTTAGAACAATAATTCCCACATAGTGATTGCCTAATAAACCTATTGAATGAATATGTGATAGACAATAATTTTGAACTCCAATAAACCACATCATCTGAAAGTTGGGGAACTAGAGGAAGAACCTTCTAAATGATGTCACTGCTTCTAAATGTACCCTTAGGAATAGGTTTCAGGAGGCCTGGGATGTAAGCCCTGGAAATTTTCCTTGAGGGTTTTATGACCCCTGGCTTTGTTTCTGCTAAATCTTTGGTAGGTCTGTATCCTTTGCTGCATGTAGTGAATTTCGTAAATCTTTTAAATTCATCTTTCTCTTCTAAATTCATAGCTTTCTTTAACCTTGTCGATGACATTCAAGGGAGTGCTTATTATTAGTCCCTTAGATTGTCTTGGGGTTGAAGATTTGTCAACCTTAGACATACTTGCTTCTTGGCTTTTAAAAAATCATTAATGGGGCCAAATTATGGTAATACTAAGACATGCCCTGAGGCATGTTCTGTGTTCTAGACACGCTCTTCCTCACTTCTATTGTGGAGGAGGCGTCCAGGTTCCCCCTGGGGGTCAGAACTCCCTTCCTTGCTGGTTGATTGAGAGGCATGAGGACCGCAAAGTGCTGGACAGTAGTCTGAACTTCCATTTCAGTGGAATCATTGTTGTGTCTCCTGGTGGAAACGTTCCTCCCTTTGGAGCTAGAACTCTAGTCTAGCAGCACTGGTTCCTAAGGTTACAGGAACAGGAGACAGAAAGTTTGCTAGTGGGTCATTACGGATAATGGTGAGTGCTACCACTTCCGATTCTACTCCTCGATTCTACCTGTGAACCCCGGCGATGGGAGAAGTACCACCATATATTGAATACAGATTCAGGGCGAATACAACCTCCTAGAGTACCTTTCTTCAGCCCTGCGAGGTATGGCCACCTAGCGGGCACCGTAACAGTCTTCAGAAGGACATTCCACCATTCTGTCGAACCAGCTGCTTCAGGATCGTGGGAAACATGCATGACCAGTGAATTCCGAGGGCATGGGCCCATTGTTGTTCTTCTGCTGTGAAGTATTTCCTAGATCAGAAGCACTGCTGTGATGATGGTGGGCAAGGCATTCTGAAAGTCCACAGATAGTAGTTTTGGCAGCAGCTTTGCGCGAAGTTCAAGGCATATCTGTACCCAGAGTAAGTGTCTGTTCCAATAAGGACAAATTGCTGCCCTCTCCATGATGGGAGTGGCCCATTTCAGTGAACCCACCACCAGGTAGCTGGCTAATCTCCCCTGGGTATGGTGCCATATTGAGGTCTCAGTGTTGGTTTTTGCTGCTGGTGATTAGGCATGCAGTTGGTAGCCATAGCCAGGTGAGTGTGATGAGTAGACGTGCACACTGCTGAGCCCGTGCCTAATCTCTACCCTGCCATCGTGGCCACTTTGCTTCTGAGCCCATTGGATCATGACGGGTGGCGGGGAAAGAGGCTGACTGGTATCTGCAGAACAGGGAGTCCCATCCACTTGATTATTAAACTCCTCCTTTGCCAGGGTCCCCTTTTGATGAGCAGTCACATGGGACATGAATATCTTCATGTTTTTTTCCCCATTCAGAGAGCACTGTCTGTACTACCTCTGCCCCAAATTTCAATTTCCTTGTTACCAGTTTTCTAGTCATGTTTCTTCCTGACCTTCTAGCCAGATCACTGGACACAACCCATGAATTTATAATTACGTGTCTGGTCATTTCTCCTCCCAAGCAAAGTGAACAAACAGGGGCATCGGGAGGATTTCCCTTCACTGCTGTCTCAGAGGGCTCTGGTGCTGCAGCTGTCCACTCTGGGTGGTGTCGTGCAGAACCATCTGTAAACCAGGCCTGAGTCTTTTCTTCCCTCTGTCAGCTGATTGTAGGGAACTCCCTATGAGGCCCTAGGCGCTAGCTGGGGAAGAGAAGTAGTAGAGCAGGAGTGGAGACCATGGGCATTTGGGCCACTTGTTCACGTAACTTACTTGTACCTTCAGGGCCTGCTTGGGCCTGATCTTATGTATACCGCTTCTGTTTGATGATGGAGTATTGCTGTTGCATGTCTGATGTTACAGGTCGGTGGGTCAGATAACAAACACCCTGTTCATCATGGGCAGCTCCAGTCACATGGTAACTTGGTGGCTCATGGTCAAGTGTTCAGTCTCTTCTAAGGCCCAGTAACAGGCCAGATTTACTGTGTTAATTAAATTAAATTACAAGTGTTACTTAAACGAGAATGGTTATCTGTGCAGGGCTGTCCTTCAGGTATATCCCAGAGGGGCTGTAGTGCTGTAGGGCTTTGCTCTAAAGTCCTACGGGCCTATGCTGTGATCCATCTATAGCGCCTGCCAAAGGCTCCACGCAGCATTCCTGCCTGCCGTGGACACTTCAGGCGTCGCTGGGTTTGCGGATCAGATGGCCTACATAACAGAGCAACTTGTACAGCGGCCTATACTTGTTGCAGAACCTTCTCTTGTTCTGGACCCCACTGTAAACTGGCAGCTCTGGGCGTCACTTGGTAAGTGAGCTGCAGTAACACACCCAGAGGAGGAATAGGGGGCATATATTACCTTCAAAATCCCAAGAAGCCCATGGACTTTGTGCCTTTCTTGGTTGTAGGAAGAGCCAGATTCAACAACTCATCCTTCGCCTGAGAACAGAGATCCCCACGTCCACACACCACTAGACCCCTAGAAATTTCACTGACATAGAAGGCCCCTGAATTATTTTTGGATGTATTCTCCACCTTCTGACATGAAAATGTCTTACCAATAAGTCTAGAGTACTTGCTACTTCTCGCTCACTACATCCAGTCGGCACAGTGTCATCATTAGTATGGGCCACTGTGACATTTGGTGGAAGGGAAAGGCGATCAAAATTCCTGCAAATTAAATTGTAACAGGGCTGAGGAGTTGGGGTGTCCCTGAGGTAAGACAGTGAGGGTGCTTTGCTGGCCTTGCAGCTGAAAGTAAACTTCCTCTGGTGGGTCTTATGGACAGAGATGGAGACAGAGGCCTCTGTCACATCAGGAGTCATACACCAGGTACCACGGTATGTGTTAATTTACTTAAGCAGTGAAACCACATCTGGAACAGCAGCTACAGTGGGAGCCACCACCTAGTGAGGCTTACAGTAATCCACTGTCATTGTCCTAAGGTCTGTCTGTTTTGGGGATGTGGGAGTCACTACTTCTGCGTCTTTCAAACCCTTGATGGTGGCATTAATCTCTGCATTTCCTTTGGGGATGTGGCATGACTTTTGGTTTACTGTTTTCCTAGTTAGAGGCAATTCTGGGGGCTTCCACTTGGTGTTTCCCATTGTAATAGCCCTTACTACACAGGTCAGGGGACCAGAGTAGGGGTTCTGTTAGCTGTGAAGTATATCTATTCCTTATGCATTCTGGCACTGGGGATATGACCACAGACCTGGTTTGCAGACCCTCTGTGACACATGTGAGACCTGAGCTAACACTCAGTTGACCAGCTGACCTCCATAAGCCTTTGCTCTGACTGGTGGGCTGCAGTGATGTTTTGGGTCTCCAAAAGCAGTCCCTGAAAAGTCTGATGATTTCCTTTACCCCACTGCAGTTATATCATCCATATTCATTTGTCAATCATTTACCATCTTGTAACACTTAACGAGATTTTCTTAAGTTGTTACTTGTCTTTTTGTGTTAAGCTTTTGTGAATTTATGCCAAATTCTTTAAGGTCTCAGAATATGTCTGAAATTCTCTTAATCTCCCACGGATCACTGCTCCAGTACTTCCACACTGAAATTGTCCAATAAAGATTCATCGTTGAGTGAATAAAAGTTATTTATTGTGTCATTAGGAATACCTTGGTAAAAAGGAACTTAATTTGAAAACAAATGTAATGGCTTATCCTGTAAAATTGTCAGTATGGATGGTTTTGATCACTTGTGCCTTTAGTGTGTAAATCATATGGATTAGGCCACTGTATGTGTTGATAATGCTTTAGTATGTATAAAAATATTTAGTTTGAATTAAATATAGTGTCTGGATTTGGGCCACTTGGGTTTGAGATATTACATGTTAACCAGATTACGTCAGAATGCCACTTCACTTCTGTGGGCCAGAATTTAATAACATAAATAAATAAAATATTACCCTTAGTTTTAAATCTGTATCGTGTAGCAAGATGTATCTCTGTCTACAAGGGGAAAATGATTAAAATAGCTTGGAAAATGTGATATACAAAAATGATATTGGAGCTAGAATGGGGCAGAGTGGTAATCTGGTCATTGGCAGTTTTAGCCCAGGGTCTTTTTTGCTTGTCAGCTGGATGTTGTGAGGTGTGTCCCATCATTCACTTAGTGTGGGTATGACATGCCGGCAACTATAGTTATAGGATGGTACAAAGAGAGCAGAGATGACAAAATGGTAGCTAAAATTTGTATTGTCACTTTTATTGTTAAAATTGAAAAAGGGTAAAAAATGGACAGAAAAAGAAAGCATCTATTTGTATTCACTTTCTTTGTATCTTGTTAAAAACTTAGCAGAAAAATACGAAACTTTTCAGTTCCATAAATTGAAAAACTGATACAAATGCTTAATGGGTTTTCCTTTCGGGGTGATAGACATGTTTGGGGTGAGATGGTGGTAGTGGTAGCATGATTTGTGAATGCACTAAATGCATTGAATTACTTCCTTATTTAAATGGTAATTTTATGTAATGTGAGATTAAAGTTAAAAAATAAACAGGAATAAATCTTTGGAAGGTAGGAGAATGATGGAGTTAAGTTGTAGCCTTAAATAAAGTCAGGAAATAATTCTTCAGTTTTTTGAGGTATCCCCCACTGGGGGCCAATTTTTGCTAAGCCGTTCATACTTATTTATGAAAGAGACAGAGACACACGTTTATAACATGATTGCCTAGTTGACATTTAGGTCTGTTAAAAGATAACCACCATGAACCTGACTAGTCTTTTCAAGGTATGGGTGTTTTATTTTGATTTTTCAACAGGAATAGACAATATGCTATTGTGGATATCATGAAGGAACTATGCAAAATCCATCTTTAATTTAGCCATTTTCAAGTCCCACAGAAGATTAAAAAAAGACTTCTAGATTATAAGCAATTAAACTTAAAAATAAGTATTACATCTACTTATGTATAGATATTAAATCAAAGTCAGTCCTTCATAAAGTTTAATATACCGTTATTAGTTAAATGTTACTAGTAGTTTCTAATTAATTGGTCTTAATAGTCATTTGTCATAGTATGCATCACCGTAGTTACGGGATATTAATGGAGGTATTGTTTATAAAAATTTTAAAAATGAAACAATCTAAGTGTCAAAGTAAGAAATTTGCTTAATTGAATTTTGGTAAATCCTAACAGTGGAGTGCTTTCTTGGCCATTATAGATGATGATGTAGAAGAGTATTTGTTGATAGAGAAAGATGTTGAAAAACATGTTTTTCCCTGGGTGGTAGGATTAATTACAGGATATAAACATTTTTTTGGTGCTTGTATTGTATAATATTTCTGCAATGGACATGTATTGCTTTTTTGTTACAAGAAAAAAGTTATATTAAGGTAAAAAGTTTCACAACTCATTGCTAAAGTTGTTTTTTAATTTTTGTTTTTCTTCTAATAGACGGAAGCTGTTCTGATTCTGAGGTTCACACAATACTTACTGTTCAAAAGCAAACTTGTCTTTCTCTAAGGCTTCTGCTTTCTTGGTAGAATTTTTTTATTATATAACTCACTTTTTGACAATAGCGTTAGATCCTCAATTCCACTGCAATACTGATTTTAACTTAGATTTGTCATTTTAGAAATTATTGAATATGGCTGAACTCTGATTAATTTTCTGTTTTAAATTCATGAAGTGTTTGGTCTATATGATAAAATTGTAGATCATTTGTTTCATAGTATTTTATGTCAGATTTTGGAATATTTTGTGACTCCAGCAGATGGAGCTAGAAGTTAATGCATCCTATGGTGATCTGGCAATTCAGTTTGGTTTGGTTTGAAATGAAGTATTCCAGGATTAGTAAATAACCTTTGTTTAAGTTCAGATACATCTTTGGGAGATAGGCATAGGACATCTTTCAGAAAGGTTGTCACTGATACTGATTTAGACAAACTACAAGGTTTTTGAATTTTTTGGGTTATATTGAGGGATTTTAGCTATATGAAGTAATTTTAGCCTTTTGAAGTAGAGAAATTTGATTATTTTTATTTTATAAATTAATATGTAGTCATATAAATAAGTTATATTATAAATATTAGTCCTAATTTAAAATTAGGAAAGTTTCATCAAAATTACAGAATAATTCTTAAGCGATATTTATGTATATATGTCTGATGTATGTTTGTAAACTGTTGGAAACTAATTAAGTCTTAATTGTCAAGAATATAATTACTACTTAGGAATGTATGTTAGATATATTTCTCTATATTAGATGTTTTTCTCATAATAACTTTAACTTATATGTTATAGATTTAATAATTAAATTAGCATAAGCTAAGCCTGAAACTTTCACATTTACTTACTCTGGTAAATAAACTTAATTCTTTGCATTTAATTATTTAGACTTTGAATAAAAACTGGTTGTTTGTGTAGATGATTATTCTGTTAAGACCTCAGCTCTCAAATTCTTTGTGTTAAGTGAATATTTCTTGCAAAAATAAATACAGTGGAGGTTCTGTATCACATATCCCTTTCTACAATTGTGGTTGTCAAAACCATTAGTAGTAATGTTGAGTCTCCTGGAAAAGGGGCAATTGGGGGAAAATAAAAAAAAATTTAAATGATATATGTATATATATACACACACACTTATGTATTATATATGCACACATATATCGCATATACATATGTACACACATATATTACTTATATATAAAGTTCAGTATGTAAAAATGTAGGCATCTAATTTCCTGTCAAACTAAATGAGTTGGTATTCAGAATCTTTGTGATCATACTCATCATTTTCTCCACTTGTTCTGCAGACATTGCTGCTTGTTGATATCTGTTGATACAGATTTCTTTATTTAGCTTTTCTTAATTATCTTCATTTTAAGTGTGTAGGTTAGTCAGAGCAGATACTTTTTCTGATTTGTGAGCTTTTGCCCAAGGCAGAGTTTTATTTCTTTTTTCTTTTTGTCAAGATTTTATTTATTTATTTGACAGAGAGAGACACAGCGAGAGAGGGAACACAAGCAGGGGGATTGGGAGAGGGAGAAGCAGGCTTCCCGCAGAGCAGGGAGCCCTATGCGGGGCTTGATCCCAGGACCCTGGGATCATGACCTGAACCGAAGGCAGATGCTCAACGACTGAGCCACCCAGGCGCCCCCAGCGTTTTATTTCTTAACTTTTGATTTTCAGAGAACAATTTGTAGTTTTCCCTGCATGAAAGGAGACATATATGATCAGAAGGATGAATTCTGGGAGTACGTGTATTTATAGTTCAGTAACAATAAAAAAGTTCCTTTCTGTGCTACGAATGTTGTTTCAAATTACAAAAACTAATAAAGTTTTACCCCTTATTATAAAAGTATAGTGGATTTTAAGCATTCAGGGGTTTATATTCATGGTGGCAACTATTTGAGAGCAAGCTTTGAGCTCCCTCCTAAGTGGTAATCTGTGACTTGGCTGAAGCTTGGATTTGAACTGTGTTGTCAGTGAGGCTGGTAAATAGAGTGAATGGCATGGCTGACGGGAAGCCCAGCATTTTGTTGGGAGATTACCTAACAGGGATTTGGAGAATTGTGAGTTTCACAACAAGGTTTAAATATATTTCATTTTTTTTAAGGGTCTTTATTTGCTCCTTATAGAAAACTAATAATATGTAGAAAAGTAGGAAGCAAATCATCCATAATTTTAGTACATTCACATTGTTAGTAATTTGGTGTATTTCTTTGCAGCTTATTTTCTGTTTCTGTTTTTGGTCGTTGTTTATATATATATGTTTATATATATATATATTTAAAGATTTTATTTATATATGTGATGAAGAGAGAGACAGCGAGAGAGGGAAGACAAGCAGGGGGAGTGTGAGAGGGGAAGCAGACTCCCCGCTGAGCAGGGAGCCCGATGCGGGGCTACATCCCAGGACCTTGGGATCATGACCTGAGCCGAAGGCAGACACTTAATGACTGAGCCACCCAGGCACCCCTGTTTTTATATATTTTTAATGTGTGTATACAGGTTTTTGTTTTGTAAGCTTTTTGGGGTATAATTAATGAGAATCATGCTTTTTAAAAAAATTTTTAAAAGATTTTATTTGAGAGAGCAAGTGTGAGAGACCATGAGCTGGGGGATTGGCAGAGAGAGAGGGAGAAGCAGACTCCCTGCTGAGCAGGGAGCCCGAAGAGACTCGAAGAGACTCGGGGCTCCATCCCAGGACCCCAGGATCATGACCAGAGCTGAAGGCAGATGCTTAACTGACTGAGCCACCCAGGAAGCCCCTAATGAGAATAATTCTTTAGGGAAAGGTTGAGAGCTGATTTTAGCTGTAAATCACTGTCTTGTCTTTATCAGGTCAAAGCTGGTGTGCATTAGAATTTTTCAGTTGTTTGGAACATTTACATTATTTTGAGATGGCTGGCGGGAGGCACTGACATTTGTTTAGTATTTGGTATGTTATTTCTCTTCTTTATGAGAGCCCTATGAGTTAAGTTGTAGCCTATTTTATGAGGACACAGAGTTGAAGTTCCTCTTCCAGCTCATGTATAGCTGATAGATGCAATCTTAGGCTAGTCAGACATAAAGTGCCACTTACTCAGACATCTGGCCTCAGGACTTTTAGGCCTTTTAAATCATGAATAGTGTGAATGCCTTGTTTTGTTAGAGGACATTATAGCACACAGAGTACATATAGTACAGTCAGTGTTTTATCAGAGTTGGATTTGTTAAAACCTTTCTGTGTTTGATGTTTTCAGAGGCTTGGGTGTACATGTGCTCACATATAATGTAGAAGTGCTACATGTAGAAGTGCTGAATTCTGTTTCAGTGTCTTTCAAACTAGTGCTGAATTCTGTTTCAGTGTCTTTCAAACTGATCAGAAGCTCCACTAATTTTGTTTTACACCGATGGATAGAATTAATAAGCTGTCATATTCTCAGTTTAAACATTTCCTTTAGTAAAATCTTATTAAACTGATTGCTTTTTTCAGCAGATAATATTAACAAAATTCAAAATATTGTGCTTTTTTCATCCAGAATGGTAAGTGTGAGATCCATACAGTAGTGTAGAAAGAGCAAGAGATCTTGGATCTAATCCTTTGTCCATTATTTGTAAGTTTTGGAATTTGTGTGGCATTTATTTAACCACTTTTAAAAATTTTTAAAAAAGAATTTGGTTTCTGAGTGAATTAAACAAGGGATCTCAAAGTTCTTTTCTGCTCCAAAATTCTGTGTTTACTTGTTATTCTTGGTGCATTAAAAGTACACTTTTGCTTATTTTGAATAAATCTTAATTTCAGAATCTTACAAATGTATGTCTACCCTGCTTAAGTATTTTGCTAAAGAGATCTTTATTTAGACCAGTAGAAACAGGAAGAGAGGTCCTTTTAATTTAACACAATTCTTTGAGAAGATATAAAACTGGTACTTTTTTTCCTAAGTGATTTTTTTTTTCCTTTCAGAGTGTAAATTGAAAGTAGCAGGTATTGAATAGTATAATAGGAGCTTAACAAAGTGAGGCTTTGCAATGATTTCATTATGTTTAATATGTTTTTGGACACTATGTTTTTTTAAAAAAGATTTTATTTATTTAATGACAGCGAGAGAGAGAGAGAGAGAGAGAGAGAGACAAGCAGGGGGAGTGGCAGGCAGAGGGAGAAGCAGACTCCCTGCTGAGCAGAGAGCCCGATGCGATGCGGGACTCGATCCCAGGACCCTGGGATCATGACCTGAGCTGAAGGCAGATGCTTACTGACTGAGCCACCCAGGCGCCCCTAAGATACTATCCTATTTGATTAGAGTGCACTTTCTAAATGTATCAAAGAATATAATGGGCAGGGTATAGAAAAGGAAGAAAAAAGAATAAGCATGATGGTTTTGTGAACTATCCTAGAGGCCCACTATAGAATGTGTACTGGAGCAGTTATATTTTAGGAATTTAGGGCAAGAGAGTAAAGAGAATGGATATTTTACAATAGGGTAATAGGGAACAATTTTGTCTAAGACATAGGAGTTGAGGCTTAGGCTTTATTGAGTTGTGTGTTGAAACAATTTAAAAAAGGGTCAAGGACCTCAGTAAGTATTTGGGAAGTCAACTTCAAACAGTGGGTAACTACCCGTTAAAAACAGCTTTTTAAAGATTGACAAATCCATGAGGACAGTGAGTAAAGAATGAGTGATCTGCTATGGTATTTTATGCCCAGAACATTCCCTGTGTTTATTGTTTTATCAAAAACTAAGGCTCAGGTATGAAGTAAGAAAAATTAAAATCAGCATTCAAGTTTAAAAGGTACATATAGTCTGGCCAAGATGAAGTAAGAGAGACTGTATATACCCTGTCACCTAAAACAACTAAGTTTTCGAGAAAACCTAGGCACTGAAGAATAACAATTCAGCATATAAATAAATACATTCAACTGCTGGAGGGTGCTGCCGAGAGAATGGGGGTGCAGGCTATAGTTGGGGGGCAGGTGGCTGGAGGTTCTGGGCAGAGTACTAGACAGGTGAGAGTTGCACAGAGAAACATCTTGTTTTACAGATGAATAGAATTAAGGGACTATCATAATCTCAGTTTAAACATTTCTCTTTGTAAGATCTTATGAAATGGATGTTCTTTTGTGGGGGGAAGCTGAAATGAAGGTTTTCGTGAGGTTGCATTCCTTATTGGAGGCTCTGGGGAAGAATTTGCTTCCGGGCTCATTCAGGTTATTGGCTGAATTTGGTTCTTTGTGGTTGTAAGACTGAAGTCCTCCATTTCCTTGCCAGGTGCTGGTCTTTGCCCTAGAGGCTGCCCACCTCTTATGTTTTTCATGTGACCCCCTCCAGAAAAAGTGGCTTGAGTTCCTCCCTGATTTACCCTTCTACTGCTTCTCTCTGACTTCAGCTGGAGAAAGTTCTCTGCTTTTAAACGTTCATTGGGTAGGTTTCACCCACCTGGCTAATCTAAGATGATCTGTCTCCCTATATTAAGGTCTATAGCCTTAATAATTATATCTGCAGTCTTTTTGGCATGTATACTGGATTGAATAATGGTCCTCTTTCCTGCCCACCCTTCTTTCCCCCACCAGGTCCACCTAGAACCTCAGAATGTGGCCTTATTTGGAAATAATGTCTTTGAAGTTGTAATTAGTTAAGATAAGGTCACACTGGGTTAGGGTGGGCCCTAATTTAATTACTAGTATCCTTATAAGAAGATAAAACAGAGACACAGACACACCTGAAAAAGGCCATGTGAAGACAGGTAGATTTGGAGAGATACTTCTATAAGAACTAGGAATGCAGCTACCTTGTCTCTACCAGAGATAAGGAAGGATTCTTGTCTAGAGCCTTCCGAAGGGATATGGCCCTACTGATACCTTGATTTTGGACTTACAGCCTCCAGAACTGTGAAAGAACAAATTTCTGTTGTTGGAAGCCATCCAGTTTGTGGTACTTTGTTAGAGCAGCCCTAGAAAACTAATATACCATGTAATGTAACATATTCACAGATTCCAGGGATTAAGATACGGACATCTTTGGAGGTTCACTCTGCCTACCTTGAGTCTACAACTGAGTACAAAGCAGGAAAGGAAAACTCATAACAAAGAGAAAAATAAGTCAAAACTGACTTACAATTGACACAGATTCAGAATTGGTAGACAACGTTTTCATGAGGTTGCATTCCTTATTGAAGGCTCTTGGTAAGAATTTGCTTCCAGGCTCATTCAGGTTATTGGCTGAATTTTGTGGCAAAATATAAAAGTTTTTATTATATGTCTTTTAAAAAGATAATTGGGGGCACCTGGGTGGTTCAGTTGGTTAGCGTCTGACTTCGGCTCAGGTCACGATGCCAGGGTCCTGGGATTGAGCCCCTGCATCGGGCTCCCTGCTTAGTGGGGAGCCTGCCTCTCCCTCCCCCCCGGTTGTGCTCTCTCAAATAAATAAATAAAATCTTTAAAAAAATAAAAAGAGGGGCGCCTGGGTGGCTCAGTTGGTTGAGCGACTGCCTTCGGCTCATGTCATGATCCTGGAGTCCCGGGATCGAGTCCCACATCGGGCTCCCGAGTCTCCCTCTCCCTCTGACCCTCTTCCCTTTCATGCTCTCTCTCTCTCATTCTTTCTCTCGAATAAATAAAATCTTTAAAAAAAATAAAAATAATTGGCTGCTTAAAAAGTAGTAACAATGTATTGTGATTTTATAGTATATACAGGCAAAATTCATGACAACAATAGCACGGAGGCAGAAGGAAAGAAATGGAAATATACTATTGGAAGGTTATTATGCTGTACATGAAGTATTATATCACTTGAAAGCAGATTGTGATGAGTTAGGGTGTATGTGATAAACCTGCAGATAACCGTAAAATAGCTCAACAAGGAGATACAGTCAATAAGCAACTGTAAGAAATAAAATGGAATCATAAAAATTAATCCAAAGGAGCACAGAAAAAGAAGAAAAAGGGAAGATAAATGGGACAAATAGAAAACAAAGAGCAAATCAATAGACTTAAACCTGACCATATCAGTAAACATTAGTGGTCTAAACATTCCAATTAAAAGACAGAGATTGGGGACACCTGGTTGGGTCAGTCGGAAGAGCATGTAACTCTTGATCTTGGGGTTGTGAGTTCGAGCCCCACGTTGGGTGTAGACATTACTTAAAAATAAACAAATAAATAAACTTAAAAAAAAAGGCAGAGATTATCAGACTGAATAAAAAGGAAGGACTCAAGTATATGCTGCCTACAGTAAACCCATTTTAAATATACAGACACAAATAGGTTTAGAGCAATAGAAGAAAAAAGGTATACCATGCTAATTCTAATAAAAAGAAAGCTGGAGTAGGTATATTATTATTATTAGAAAAGGGTATAGATTTTGCCAGGCATAAATAAGATCATTTCATAATGACGAAATTCATCAAAACATAATAAACATGTATCTACCTAATAAGTAGCTATTAAATACATAAAGCAAAAACTTAATAGAAATGAAAGGATTAATGGTCAAAATCACAGTTCTATTCAGATTTATCAATATCTTCTTTTTAATAATTGATAGAACAAATTAAGAAGACAACACAGAAGATTTGAATAACATTCTTAACTAATTTGGCCTAATTTGCATTTATAGACCACTCTGCCCAACAGTTGTAGAGTATACATTCTTTTAGCACAGTAGGCACATTTACCAAGAGAGACCATATTCTGTGCCATAAAATAAATCTCAGTACTTTTAGAAGAATTTAAGTCATACAAGATAGGTTCTCTAATGAAATTAAATGGGAAACCAGTAAAAGAAACATATTTAGAAAATCACTCAATTATTTGGTAACTAAATAATAGGTCAAAGAAGAAATTAGAAGGGAAGTTTGGAAGTTCTTTGAACTTAATGAAAACAAAAATAAAACATTTGAAAATTTATAGCACTAAAATGTCTATTTTAGAAAAGAAAAAAGGTCTCAAATCAGTGCCCACAATTTCCACCTTAAGAAAACAGGAAGAGGGGAACAAATGAATACCGAATTAAGAAAATTGGAGGGCGCCTGGGTGGCTCAGTTGGTTAAGTGGCTGCCTTCGGCTCAGGTCATGATCCTGGAGTCCCGGGATCGAGTCCCGCATCGGGCTCCCTGCTCAGTGAGGAGCCTGCTTCTCCCTCTAACCCTCCCCCTCTCATGTACTCTCTCTCTTTCTCATTCTCGCTCTCTCAAATAAATAAGTAAGTCTTAAAAAAAAAGGAAAATTGGAAATAAAAAAAGGATAAGGGGAGAAATCAGTGAAATAGAAAACAGAAAATACAGAGAAAGTGAGATCGATAAAATTGATAAAGCTGCAGCAAGGTTGATTAGCAAAAAAAAGAGAAGACACCAATTACCAATATCAGGAATGAAATAGATGACATCACTATGGATTCTACAGGTATTTTTTTATTATTATTATGTTAATCACCATACATTACATCATTAGTTTTTGATGTAGTGTTCCATGATTCATTGTGTGCGTTTAACACCCAGTGCTCCATTCAGTACATGCCCTCTTTAATACCCATCACCAGGCTAACCCATCCCCCCACCCCTCTCCCCTCTAGAACCCTCAGTTTCTTTCTCAGAGTCCATAGTCTCTCATGGTTCGTCTCCCCCACCTATTTCCCCCCTTCATTTCTCCCTTCCTACTATCTTCTTTTTTTTAAAACATAAAAGGTATTATTTGTTTCAGGGGTACAGGTCTGTGATTCAACAGTCTTATACAATTCACAGTGCTCACCATAGCACATACCCTCCCCAATGTCTATCACCCAGCCACCCCATCCCTCCCACCCCCCCACTACTCCAGCAACCCTCAGTTTGTTTCCTGAGATTAAGAATTCCTCATATCAGTGAGGTCATATGATACATGTGGATTCTACAGGTATTAAAAGGATAATTAGTGCACATTGTGAAAACCTTTATGCCAATACAACACCTTAGAGAAATGGAAAAATTTGGAAGGCAAAAACTACTAAAGTCTCTCAGACATTGTAAAAATGTTACAAATGTTCTCACAAATAAAACTGTAGGCCAAGAAGACTTCACTGTCAATTCTATCAAATATTTAAGGACGAAGCAATACCAGTTCTACACAGACTCTTTTAGAAAATTAGAAATGAAGGAACACTTCCTAATTCATGGTGCCTAGCATTACCCTGATTCCAGAACCAGACAGACATTACATGAAAAGAAAATTACAGACTAATATCCCTCATGAACATATATGCATAAATTCTAAACAAAATTTAGCAAATCAAATACAGCAATATATAAAAAGGATAATACAGTATGACTTTTGAAAAATCAGTGAATGTAATTACTATATTCAAACCCTAAAAAAGAAAAGTCACCACAATACATGCAGAAAAAGCAGGAAAGAAATTCAACATTCATTCTTTTTTTTTTTTAAAGATTTTATTTATTTATTTGACAGAGACATAGCAAGAGCAGGAACACAAGCAGGGCGAGTGGGAGAGGGAGAAGCAGGTCTCCTGCAGAGCAGGGAGCCCGATGCAGGACTGTATCCCAGGATCCCGGGATCATGACCTAAGCCGAAGGCAGATGCTTAACGACTGAGCCACCCAGGCACCCTCAACATCCATTCTTGATAAAATCAGCAAACTAGGCATGAAAAGGAATTTCTTCATCCTAATAAAGAGCATCTGTAAAAACCATACAGATAACATCATGCTTAATAAAGACTGAATGCTCTTTTCCCTGCGAATAGAAATAAGGCAGGGATGTCCCCTCTCACCACTTCTATTCAACATTGTTCTGGTGATTTTTAGAAAGTAAAGGACATTGAGGTTGGAAAGGAAAAAGTGAAACTGTTTCTATTAACAGATGATAGGGTTTTCTATATAGAAATTGTGATGGAATCTGTTCTTAAAAAGCTATTAGAACCAATAAATGAATTTGCAGGGTTGCAGGATACACGATAAATATACAAAACTCAATTGCATTTCTATATTCTCGCAATGAATAATTGGATATTGATTAAAAAAAACAAGCCCACTTGTGTACAGTAGCATCATAAACCTGATATACTTAGGGATGTGTGGGACCTGTATACCATAAACTATAAAACACTGCTGACAAAAATTAAAGAATGCCACAATAAATGGAGAGATATACCATGTTCATGGATAAGAAGACAATGTTAAGATGTCAGTTTTCCCCAGATGGGTCTCCCAATTAAATGCAACCTCATTCAAAATCCCAGCAGGCTTTTTTTTTTTTTTGTAGAAATTTAAAATCTGATCTGAAATTCAGATAGGACTTCAAAGGACTTAGAATAGTCAAAACAACTTTGAGAGAGAACAAAATTGGAGGACTTACTACCCAACCCGAAGACTATATTAAGGCCATAGTAATCATTGATGGTGTGGTATTGGCATAAAGATAAATAGATCGACTCGATGGAATAGAGGATCCAGGAATATATCTACACATATATTGTCAATTTACTTTCAAAGAAGGTGCAAAGGCAATTTGGTGGAAAAAGGGTATTCTTTTCTACAAATGGTGTTGGAGCAATTGGATAATCATAGGGAAAAAAATGAACTTCAGTCCATACCTGGCACCATATACAAAAGTGACTCAGAGGGATCATAGATCTAAATGTAAATCTTAAAACTGTAACCCTTGTAGAAGGAACCATAGGAGAAAGTCTCAGTGTTACTGGGCTAGACCATATAATTTCTTGGGTAAGATGGTCTGTAAAAGAAAAAATTGGTAAATCGGACTTTGTCAAAATGAAGAAATTTTGTTCTTTGAAAGATACTTGTTAAAAAAATGAGAAGACAATCTACAGATGGGGAGAAAATATCTGCAAATTATATACCTGATAAAGGACTTGTATTCAGCATATATAAAGAACTTGACAGACTCAACAATAAGTAAACAATCTAATGAAACAATGGGCAACAGACTTGAAGAGACTCTTCACCAAAGAAGATATACATGGGTGGCAGATAAGTTAATGAAGATGTTCATGTTATTCTTTATTGATTAGGGAAATGTAAATTAAAACAGTAAGGAGATACCACTTTATACTTGTTAGAATGGCTAAAACTGAAAAGATTCCTCATAGCATATTTTGGTGAAAACAAAGGTTTTGTGTTTTGTTTGTTCCTGTGTCTCCTGTGCTTGGAACGGTGCCTTCTAAATAAGGGTGTTGAAAGAACGTTGGTTTCCCATTTTCCAAAGCACTGAATGATAAGTGCATGTGATAGATTGAATTTATGCTTAGCATAATTTTATCTTTAACTTTTGATTTTATAAGTATTATAGGCATTATTTTGGCACGCCTGGGTGGCTCAGTTGGTTAAGCGACTGCCTTCAGCTCAGGTCATGGTCCTGGAGTCCTGGGATTGAGTCCCACGTTGGGCTCCCTGCTCAGTGGGAAGTGTACTTCTCCCTCTGATCCTCCCCCCTCTCATGTTCTCTCTCTCTCTCTCTCTCTCTCTCATTCTCTCTCAAATAAATAAAAATCTAAAAAAAAAGTAGGCATTATTTTGAAAATTGTTTTAAATTTGAGTGTTATACTATAAAAGGTATAAGATGTTTGGCCAAACGTAATCCCAAAGACAGACTTAGTCTTCTTTTTCTAAATCTATTTTTATTGTCATCTTAGTATCTTTTTATTGTGGTTTTACAAGAGTACAGAATGTGTCAAAAAGGGAAAAGGTAATATGAATTTGCCTGCCTCTCTTACATTTTCCTTCCCACTTAGAATTGCTTACTTAAACTTCTATGATATAGTGGTTTTTAAAAATCCCAGGAGTTAGTTCTGCCACTGGCTCTGCAACCTTGGCTAAGTTATATAACCAGCCTGTTCCTCTGTCTTGTTGGGGGATTCCTATGAAGAGTATGTGAGTTTGTATAATATTGGTAAATCACTCAGAATAGTGCTTGGCACAGAAGGGCTCAATAGATGCTAATTATTACCCTTAGTGTTTTTACTAGGCTTAAGTTAAATGATATTATGCATGTACAATGTCTAGTAGAGTATCTGGCATTTATTAAGTGCTCAGTAAATGCTAGTGGATCTAATTTAAATATTCAGTTGCCAGTATGTCTAAAGAGACTGTGTCTTTGGATCTCTGCATTTGTCATATCTTTAGTGAATTTGTTTTAGGACATGAGGAAAAATATTTCTAGTTTCTATATTGGCTTTTCCTAATAGGTTACAAGTTACAAAGTTACAGAAATTTGGATGTGTAATTGTTTTCTCATTTCTAAGTTTAGGTGATTCGTTAGTCCATTGTCCTCAAGTTTATGTTTATTTTTATTAGTAAAAAGTATAGATCTTCGACTAATACCATAATTTAGCATAGTAATTTTTTTTTACAAGGCCTGTCTCTAATCTTTATTCTTTTTTTTGCTATCTCCTTATAGGCTTGTGGAATCTTGCTCCTCTCTTTTCCAACCTTTGTTTATTTGTGTTGATGCCCTTTGCCTTTTTCTTTCTGGAATCAGAAGGTTTTGCTGGCCTGAAAAAGGTAAGGGAATCATATTTTGGAATTAAACTTGTCAAATTAAGAAGTATACGTCATTCATGTTGAACTAGTAAAAGCAGGCTTGAGCCACCATTTGAAATACAAAAGTTTAATTAGTAATAATAACATCTTATTAATATTAATCATGTTGACAATACTATTAATAATAGTGCATATTGAATGATTTTGTGTGCCCACAGGGAGGAAGTCATCTTTTGGCCTTTGAATGTTTACTTGGTGGAATGTTTGTAGAGAATAAAGCTGATAAAATAGCCATTCTTCCTTTCCTAGGCTCTCTCGCATTTAGTTTAAAGCATGACATGAAATTCTCAAAATAGTAAAACATATCTTGATGTAAAAGTTATTTTATATCTAGTATTTTCAGAAGAGTAGCATTTTATAAAATCAAACATGCCCTGGAGATAGTCAAATTCTCAAGATACTGTGAGTTACTGATCTTAGTGAATGTGGGAGGTTAGAAGTGAGCAAAACAGGAGACTTTGCAAGGGCATCTTAAACAATCAGTCCAGACTGTATCACTGGTAATAACTTCATCTGTCTTTGAATATAACATTTTAAAGTGAAATGAACAATGTTTCTGTTTATAGCTCGTGGAGGTCTTTGCTATAAACATTTGGAATATAATACAAAGATTTATGTAGTTAATACTTTTTGGCAAAAATGAGTTCTAGGTTACAGTTTATTTATAGACACATTACACCTTTTTAGTTGTTAGTTCTATTCATATTGTGATACATGAAGTGAAAGTATGCCTATGTATCTTATTGTTGAATAATACTATAATGCCAGTTCCATAAATTTGGCAAGGGAAGCCATAAACTGTGAATTTATATGACTTTTTATTTCATATAACTTTTTGTAGGTACTTAGGAATGAAATTGTTTAGTTTCACATTTTGATAAGTCTTCTGATTTTAAACCTTAAGTGCAGCACTTTTTAGGTCTGTGTGTTGAAGGATGCTGGGAAAGAGTCACAGAGGTGATAAAGTATTGTTTTAGTGGATGCACCTTTTTGCTTTCTAGATATTATTCCATACTTGAATAGTTTGAAGCTGAAAAACTCAGCGTTGATTTCATATATAGTAAATGTGCTGAGATCAGAATGGATGGTTGTATTTGGTAGTCAACCCTGACATTGAGAAAACTGGCTTTGGTATATTGGAATTGTTTTTTATCATGATGTATTTGAATTATTTAAGTCATCTGTATAATGTGAAAGAATTGTGTAGTTTCAGTTTAAAAAGCTCTTTGAGTGTTTATGACTTCTTGAAGAAATTATAGGAGTTTTGCTGAATGGGATTCAATACAAACCTTCCTTTTGTAAGGAGAAAACTGAGGTCCAAATATATTAAATATTATTAAATTGTCTAAGGGCCATATATGTACAATTCCAGAACTGGTACTAAAACCTAGGGTCACTTTTAACCACCCCAAAGTGGTTGTGATCTTCACACGTCAACACTGTGGAGTGTACTGAGGCCGCCCAAGGGGATGAGGTGGCCGAGGACAAGTGAGGCTGGAGCAGAGAAGAGGGCTACACGGCCTGCTGCGGGGGGAGGAAGCGGAGGGGACTGCTGAGCAGGTCCTGCCAGAAGGCAGGGGAGCAAGAGAAGTGTGGTTTTCTGGGAGCCAGAAGACAGAGTTTCTAGAAGAATGGAATGGAAAGAACATCAAGAAGAAGTGAGAGCATAGGAGACACTTGAGAAAGCGATTTCTGTATAATTTTAGAGCCAAAGCTTTTGATGGATATTCATTCATTCAACAGAGTTTTACTAAGCACCTACTAGAAAGTAATTATTATGCTACTGTAGGACCTTGCTGGGGACAGAAATGAAGTCAGGGCTTCTGCCTCCCAGGGGTAGGCGGAAGGAGAAAGAAGAGGTGCAGTCTGCCAGGACGCAGTGTGATGGACTTTCATACCGCTGCGGTCGGGGGCACTGTGGAGTGAAGAGCTTGATTTGCCTAGGGAATTGGGGGAAGGCACGGGTTCTGACTGGATTGCGGGAATGGCTGACCCTTAGCTACAGAAGGGAGAATTGGTGAGAGATCAGGGTGCGTGGAATCTTGCTGGGGTCACATCCTGGAGGCCTTGAATCCTCTGCCAGTTAGTTTGGATTTTGTGCTCCATTATCTATAGATAATGGAGTTGGCAACAGAATTTTGAAAAAGATTTTTGCATCTACTGTTTTATTTGAGTATGGAGATAAATGCACATGTCAGAGTTTAAACATACGTCACTAAGGGAAGGAGTACATGTGGAGACACCACCATACTGAATCGGTCACGCACCTTGTCCTGCTAAACAGCCTTGCAGCATAGGTCCCCAACATTGTTGTGCTGATGTTTGCGTTAAATATGCAGATTGTTCTTTTGTCCTATCTCTGCCTTGTGTGTAATCTTGCCAAGTACAAAAACAATTGGTAAAGCTCAGTGTTAAGTGTAATTTCATATTTGGTAGTATACGCTTCTCTACCTAATTTATACTCTTTATAAAATTCTAGTTTTTAGTTAAATAGGTTATTTTAAAAAACAGTGTGTAATGTGGACAGACCTCTTGTCTCCAAATTGTCTTCCTCCCTTGTTGTGAACTAACCAACTAGAAGAGGGACTTGGCTACATTTATTGGAGTAGAATTACCATCTCTAGAATAAAAAAAAAACTGACAAAAACCCCAGTGACATGTCACTGTTCTCTTGTTCCCCCTTGTAGACTAAGGTCCAAGGGGAGAAGCAGCTTGAGGAAGGACACAAGAAGGTACTTGAAGATATTTCATACCTACCACTGTAGAGCATTCTTTCCTCTAAGTTTTTTACGTCTAGTCTCTCTATACGCACTTAAAAGACTATTCTTTTCTAAGGACATCTTTGTTAGTCTCCTCAGAATCCCTCAACATCACCAGCCCCATTTCGTGATCTCAGAGGGGACTGATGTGTTGGATGACTGTAGGGTACAGTCGACATGACCAGTCCAGGTGATTCCCCAGCTCAGCGAAGGATCTAAAGGAGGGCAAGGAGACAGAGCTCAGGATGGGTGGTTACCATTTGTCCAACTTGCATCTCTGGACAATGATTGGGCGTTGTAGGAACCAAATGAAAGAACTTGGTCTTTAAAACTCTTAGAGGAGGGAAGGGAAAATGGGGCTGTAGCCTGGAGGCAGAAGAGGCAGAATGATTCTGCTCTTTTTGCACTGAGGGGCCTGTGGCAGAGAGATGGAGGGTGAGGGTGCTAAGGTGAGGAAATCTGCCCTTTGAGTCTCACAGCCTGGGCCAGTTTTTCATCTGGACCTCACGTTCTCTTTCTGTAAAATGAGTATAGTAATGATTGTTACCTTACTGTATTATTTAAGGATTAAACGAGAGGAGATTATTCATGTAGAACACACAGCCCAGGGTATGGTAGCTATTAGTGCTGTCATTCTAGAGCTTAATGCATTTCACCAGTAAGTGTTCTATGGGGCCATCAGAAAGCAACGGAGTACAGTACAGTCAGTTCTTAATTATTCACATATTATCTTGGGCAATTTTAAGGTTACAAATTATTTTTCCCATTTTGAAATGACATGGACTGAAGCAAAATCAAACCTGCTTGAAGATAAGGTGCATTCTAGACCCTATTAGAATTGTTTGGAAAGCTTTAAAATTGAGGTAATTGTGACATATTATTTTAAATATTCATATTTTTCAGTTTTAAAATCAATTACGTGAAAGTTGCAGGGGTTATTAGCATTGCATGGTTAAGTCTTAAATGTGTAAACTATGTTTGAGCCTTTCATTGTTAGGCCTTTCTCTAATACACGATCCTAGGAGTTGAGTTGTGCAGGTTTTACATCGTGTTTGTTAAGATCTGTAGTTCTTTACACAGTGTTGTAGACTGTATCCCAGACTTGTACTGCTGCCTCACTGAAGCGAATGTATCACAGACATTGACTTTTAACACAGCTGGCTAGCAAGGATATTCCTTTGTGTATATCCTTTAAAGCTTTTTGCTCATTGGCATTAGACACATCTAGTCTGAAGGGATATTGAAGAGGGCTTAGAAAACACTTCTAATTGGTAGATTCCGCACAATGATTTGAGTAATGACAAACTTGAAATATGGTTAAGTTAAATTTCTTTTTTATTCCTTTGGCCACCCTCCTGGTGCTGTTTTACTATGTCTAAGTCTGGTGGAGTCCCTAAATGGCATATGGCTCCACCATACTCCCATTGATTCCCCTGGGCAATCGATTTTAAAACAGCCCCTTGCATATTGTGCCGAGACGCGGAAATTGGCCACTGGCCACGGGCGGATGTAGAGCTTCAATTGAAAATCAAATTAAGCAGAATTCTCTACTTAGTTTTTAATTAAACCACTATGTTAATTCAAACAGGACATTTTAGGCCTGGGGGGTTGACCATGCCCTTTTAAGGGCTTTAAATAAGCCTTTCTTCTCTCTCCTTACCATGGTGCATGTTTCTATTTTATTAGGACCATCTCCTCACTATTCCCATTCTTTATATTCTCAAGGGTAGGAGAATGTAAATGCTTTGGATAAAGCAAACCATTTTTTTAGTAAGAAGGTAACTTTTATGTTAGAACTCTAACTTATTATTAGCACCTAAATGTTTATCAAATTTATATTATTAGTCACCTTTATGTATTGTGTCAAGCATTATATTTGTTCATGTGTGTTTGAACCTGATCCCATGCTTGCATCTTAATGTTTGTTTCAGTTCTGATAAAAACGGTTGCATCTGCTGAGTGTTGTGTGTTGTGGTGGAGATCCTTTCTCTGCAGTTTTTGTCTTGGTCACTCAGTCATATACCAGAGTACAAGGGTATTGGGGCCGACAGCACTGCTGTTCCTGTCACACCTCAGATCAGCTGTGTGGTTTTCTCTTCCCATTCTGCCTCGGAGAGGCCTCTGGATTATGTGGGATGATGTCAGAAGATGTTTGCTGATTGCATCGTGAACTCTGAGGCTCTAACCTCCGGCCAGGGTTGAAATAAGGGTTAGGAATATATTTATTTCATATTATATTTTAACATCTTACTTTGAGTTCAGATGTTATGAAGTAAAAATTCAACAATTTAATGAAAGTGAAAAAAATATAATCAGTGACAGATTAATTCGCAAACCAAAGATGTTTCTGGGAGTAACTTTATATTGTGCCTCACCTTAGTGCCTATCTTTGATTTGAAGCCTTGGCATAAAATTTAACATAAGCGACAGCAACATCCTGACCAATTATCCAGCTATATCCAGACATCCCCAAATGTCCAGAACATAGCACACGGTCTGTAGGATTAAGAGGTTAACTCCTATAACTTCAAACGAAGTGCTTGATAATAAAAGCAAAAAGTACAGAATTTGAGGTAACTTCCTTTCTTAATTAATTAGACTGACCAGGTGGAAGCGAAGAGCCCGGTGCCGGTGCCGGGAAGGCCTATAAAGCTCAGCACTGTGGCAGCACAATGGAGGAGGAACAGAGATTGTTTGAATATGTTTCTATCCTGTGTCACAGTGTGAAATTGTCCTGGTTTATGTCCCTTTTGGCAAACTTACATAAGAGTGACCTTGTAGTGTATTTTATGACCAGATGACTTTTCCCCCCAGTGGCTAATTTGTATCAGGCCTCCATCTGAAAGAGACACAGAAATGAGTAGGAAGTCCAGCTTGGTCTCAGGGAGCTTTCATGGCATTCTTTCGTTATTTTTGCTCGTTTTTGCCACTGATCATCCATAAATTGTTGGACATGAGTGAATAAGGAAGTGCTGCTTAGTGTTAGCGGCACATGCGCGTGTTTGGCCTGGTTTTTGTGGGTGAGAGGAAATCACATACAAAAAGGAAAACTCCTGCTGGGGAACTTGCAAGGAAATTTACCTTGGGTGCGTTTTGATCTTGGTGTTTATTACAGAAAATGGAGTCATATCTCACTAACTGTTGTTATGTGTTAATTTGATTTTCCCAACACCTTCAAGAAAAAAAAAATCATTCAGTAATTTATTAATAGAATTCCTCTGCCCTCCCCCACTTGGGAGCACTCACTGTTTTCCATAGAAACAACATGGATAAAGATGATTATTTTTAAAACGTTTGATTCTGGTAGTCTTGTTATGCTCAGGGTTCTTTTTGGAATTGTTAATCTACTGTAAAAGGCGTGGTTATAATGATTTATTGAAGCTTGGCATATGGGATCTCAGAGAAAGATGTATAAAAGTACTACTTTGAGGAAAAGAATACATTTGTTTCATTTAAAATTATTTGAGTTTATAAAGATTTTGAACTAAAAATCATTTACTTCATGAAATGATCTTAATTTTGTCACTGTTCTTAGTATAATGGCATATTGGAGGGAACTAAATTATAATTTCAGTAACAGTAACTGTTACTGTTAAATAGCAGCTGTGTTTCTAAAAGTTATCACTGGTATACCCATATACTTTGAGATGGTATGAGTGTTGAATTGGACCAATATATAGCACTTTCATCTTTCTGTCCTATCAGAAAATGAGAGATTTCTACTCTAAGGCTAAATTTTCTCTTTATTTGCATAATAGTATAGTGGACAAATTGTGAGCTTTGGCATTTAGACTGACTTAAATCCTGACTCTTCTCCTTACTGACGTGGGACTTCAGGCATGTTTCTTAGTGTCTGCATCTGTAAAATGGGCTGGCAGTACTTATCTCGGTGTGGAGTTGCTGAGGGTCTTGTTTGTCTCACCTACCATATGAGATGCAGTAGGAGCAGCCACTCTTAGTAAGTGCTTAAATGTATTGGCTATGTGGAAGTTGATATGAAACATCAGGAAGATTTGTGTAGGATTATTTTTTACATATGATAGCAAAGCTACATATAAGATACTATTGTGGTGTCAACATAGCTTTATTTATTTACTTTTTGAAATAGGAACTGCCTTATCTTGTAACAGTATAAGTTGTAAAAAAATAGGTATTATGTTTAATAGGTAACTAGACTTCAAACTTTATTTTATATGATGAATAAATTATTAACTAAAAGTCTCACAATTTGGGGCTCTTTGTTAAATGAAGAGTTTTAGTATGGAGGAAATAAAAAATAGGTTCAGATTTTAAAGTAATTATACTCGTAATTAAATTGGCCCTGCTACTTCCAACATTCATGAAACAATTTTATGGAAATAATCATTGTCGATTAGAGTCTCTTTTCCAAAACTTTTCTTGGGAGGGGACTTGAAAACTATCTACCCTTGGCTGGAATAAACTTTATTTGAAAGTAAAATTAATGTCTAATTTCATGCTGACTAGAGAGCTGCTTACCTGGTTATGGCACGTTATGGCACATGCCCACAGGTCCACAGGACGGCTGGAGTTTGGGCTGTTAAAATCTGTTTGGCATTTAAACATATTTATTTGTGTATAAAATAATTTATTCAGCATGGTACAGTGTTAATCTTCTGATCTCTATGAAATGTTTGCCAGTGTATAGTTGAAACTTGGTATATTACTTTACCAACCCATTTATTTGGCCCATTTGTATGGGAAATAAATGTTGCATAAGCAGATAAATCAAAGGCGATTGGATTGTTTGATAGTTTTTTTTTTTTAAAGATTTTATTTATTTGACAGAGAGAGAGAGACAGCGAGAGCAGGAACACAAGCAGGGGGAGTGGGAGAGGGAGAGGAAGAAGCAGGCTTCCCAGTGAGCAGGGAGCCCGATGCGGGGCTCGATCCCAGGACCCTGGGATCGTGATCTGAGCCGAAGGCAGACGCTTAACGACTGAGTCACCTAGGCGCCCCTGATAGTTTTGACATTAGGGAATATTTTAGGTTGTGATATACCTACTTTTTTAAAAAACTGAAGTTATTAGCAGTTTCATTACTTACAAATTTACTGGTTTGCACATCTGGTAAGCAAAGGAAGTTCTTATCTAAAAAAGACAAGTTCTTACTGTTCTAGAATGATTGAATTTTAAAGCACTGAATTGTCAGAAGTATATATATGAATGTATGTTCTTTTAGTTATTAAAAATAAGATTAGCAGGCAAAAACTGAAAAAATAAGGCTATATCAACAGAAGAAAAAGTTAGAATTAAGTACTGAAATGACCAGTTCTTAGAAAACATTTCCTGTTATCTTTTTTTTAGAACACAAAGAAGAAATTTGAAGTTGTTCAGAATGCTAGATTTAAATACTTGTATACTTTCATATTTTAGTTGGGATTACTTGATATTTAATGTTTCTCTTTACACATTAATTAATGAGTATTAATTTTTATTATAAGCGTGGGATTTTTTTTTTAAACAGGTGTGGGAAGGGCTTAAAATTTTTTAAAGCTTTTTTGAGTTATCATAAAGATTTGTCTGATCTCATGATGACTTTTGTTTCCTTCTTAAATGCCCAGAATTAAATTATACTTCTGATTTATTTTTTTTAGAAGAGATGTAATAAAGTACCTTACCTTGTAGTAAGAACTTAGTGCATTAGATAGCTTAAAAGTACTGGATTCACTACTATGAATAACTTCTGAATAAGTGTTCTGAATGTTCCTCTTTTCTTTTTGCCGTTACCTTAGTTCAGGCTTCATCATTTTTTGCTTGGATTTATTTAAACCACTGTCCTACTGTTTTTTCTGCTTCCAGTTTCCTTCCTATACAGTGTAATCTCCACACTGCCTTCCAGCATTGTTTTCTTAATGATATTGTGTAACTAACCTCCATAAAATCTTTTGATAGTTTTTAACTGCCAACAAAATGAAGTCTAAAATCTGTAACGTTATATCTACAACTCTGGAAATTTGGCTTCCATCTGTCATTTTGGCCACATTTTTCAGGAGGCTCCCCTGTTCCCCAAGCTGTATCCCCCTGAGCTCCTCACCTTGCCCAGGACTTTCCAGGTGCTTTCATGGCCTCCCGTCTTCATGTGCTGTTCTGCCAGGAAGCCCTCTACTCACTTCCCAGTGGAATCTGTCTTTTAGTGCTACCTCCTGGTGCTCCTTAAGTCTTTCCGGTGGGCCTCCTTTGTGGTGACCTGCTTCCTCCCCCTGCAGTTAGGGATTGTAATTCTATTGTGATTGTTTGTAGGTGTGTCTTTTTCTCTTATTTACCATGGTATTCCCAAATATATATACTTAGCCTACTGCAGACAAAGCTTTTGTACAGGAAAAATAAAGCATAAAAGCTGAGTAGGTCTTAGGTTCCATTGGTTTGTCAGAGGAAGGATCTAAAAATGCATCAATGCTCCCCTTTCTGGAGGGGGCTGGTTATGGGTTCCTGCGTGGTTATCTTTCAGGGTGTGTTATTTTTAGAATCATTTTAGAACCTCAACACAAATGAAGACATGAGAGTTTGCATTGTTTTAGTACAGCTTAGGCTTTTAGTCCAGAACCTCCAGGTTAAATTATAATGAGGCTCTTCACTAATGAAGTGAGTCTTTACAGGATCTTTACCATCCTTGGCTTGGTTTACAAAACCGTATCTCCCCCACCCCATCCTGGTTCTTTAGCTGGCTGTTAGGAATGAGCCCCACAGTCACCACCGTGTTTGCCTGTTGGGTGAGACTGGTAGTTCTAGCTCTCTTGTTGTGCTAGAGCTCAGCCTGACTGTAGCCTGCCTGGCAGGATGTTGACCACCTGCCAGGGTGTGAGGTCTTCCTTCTCCTGGCCATGCCTTTCAAGGGCCACGTGTTCAGCAGTGGAGCTTTCCTCTGTCCATAGTGCTCCATTCCCAGTTTCCTTCTCTGCCTGGCCTGTCAGTGGAGGACTAGCATGCCTCCTGCGTTGGAGTGCCTGAGAGGCAGGAAGACAGGTGCTAGTGTTTACTTGTGATAGAAATTGATGAAAAGTTAAACTTTGAAAATAGCGTTAATATTGTTAACCTAATGTCTTCTATGCCAAATCTGATTCTCACATAGAATAGGCACTAGCCTCTTTTTTTCCCTGCAGTCAGGTATTATTGAAGGTTCATGCTTGCTTTGTATTTTATTGTTTTTAAACTGCTTTCATATATTTCATTTGATTTGTTAAATATCTGAGAAGTAACCAAGGCAAGTTATATTGCACATTTCTTATAGATAATGTCTTGAAGCCCAGGTTTCTTGGGAAAGTTCCAGGACATGGTCCATGGCAAAGCTCGTAATAGACTCCGAAGAGTGTGTTTTCCCTGTGTTAGTATTTACTAATCAAATAATTCTCAAACCTTCTAAAGATTAGAGAAGGGTTCCTGCAGTGCAATTCTAAAAAGAGATCTCATAAAAGAACTAAAATTACATAAAATTAAAAATCAGCTCTTCATTCATAGTAACGACATTCTAAGTGCTTGATAAACACGTATGGCTAGTTGCTATCTTATTGGATAACACAGAACATTTCCATCATCACAGAAGGGTCTTTTGGACAGCACTTTTGTATGCTATTAAATCATAAATAATTTGTTTCATCTATATTTGTTTTGTCTTTAATTATTTTGTCTACCATCTAAACAGCAGAAGACAGAGTAAGACCCAGCTTTAAGGATCTATGTGTATAGCACCTCATTTTCTTAGAAGTGATGCTAATGAGATTTGATGTTTATGTGTTGTTGCATTAATGCACCTGTTTCCCTGTTGCTGGCCTGTACTTCTGTTAGCAAGTTCTGACTAAGAGTGACACGATCAGAGTTGTGTTTTGCAAAGATTGCATTCCCACTGCAATGTAGGCAACAGGTCAGGCAGAAAGAGTTAAGAGTTGCATTTTGGACTACTAGCTAGCAAAGTAGGGAGTTGTCCAGGTGAGTTGGATGTAGTGGCAGAAAGAGAAGCGGATGGATTTAGTTGTAATGACACAGTAGAATCAGAAGGACTTGGTGTTTGAATAGATCAGAGTCCAAGGTGTGTGTGAGAGAGAGAGAGAGAGCGAGAGAGAGAGAGAGAGGGTGCAGCAGCAAGGGGGATGATAAGGATGTTTGCAGCATCTGGAAAAAACAGTGGGTAATGGTGCCATTAATTGGGGTATGTAACACTGAAGGAGCTTGTTTAGGGGATAAAGTGATGAGTTTGACTTTAGAATTGTTTATGTACTTGTGAGATACTTGAGGGGAGGTGGCCGTTTAGATGTATGGATCTTGGTCTCAGTGGTGAGATTTGGACTAAAGATGGAAACTTTAGAGCTGTTGGTTACGTGAGGAGCCGAGATCACCCAGGGGAAGAACAGAGCAGTCTATCTGGTGTCTTCATCACATGAACTGGCTTCGTCAGAATTGACTGAAGTGTCTTTGGGCTGGTTCTCAGGGATTGGCAAGCCCCTTGGTAATGCTGACATACGCTGAAGTTTGAGAAGCACTAATCCGGCATGTTGAAAGGATGAACATCTAAGCCTGAGCCATGGAAAAAAGGGATCTGAGGCATTTTCCTTTATATAAAGAATGAAAGAAAGAATGGAGACAGAGAAACCAGAGATAGGGGAAGGAAGCTGAGGGATGTGCAGTCTCCCCAGTTATGTCCTACTAAGGAAGAGGTAAGGGCAGCTGCAATTTGCTAGAAAGCAGGGGATGAGATTTAGGGTCAAGGAGAATGGAAAACATTTAAAAAATCATTGAGGGAATCGTTAGCCAGAGATCAGCATAAGTATTGCCAGGTAACAGCAAAGACCCACTTTGGAATGTAGTAGCACATGTTTCTCAAGATTTTGTAAATTTCTTTCACAGGACTGAGAATTCAAAGGAATGAGCCACCAGTGGAATTAAGGTAGTCTGGTGGAAATCAAAGGGACCAGGAATATTAGAATATTATTGGTCCTGGATTTTCATTAAAATACACAGTTCAACATAGGGTTTAAGCAAGTGAAAACAAGACTGATTGGAGGAGTTGGGTGGATTGAGGGAGTGGAGGTTATAATGATGAAGACACAGTGTAGGTTAGAGAACTGGAGGTATCAGAGAAATATGGAGCTGAGAGACGAGGGAGTCAGGCTAGTGGATGTGCTGTCTTACAGGTCTGTGAATGATAGGTGACAGATGGAAAGAAGTTGATAAGCTGGCATTAGGAGAAATAAATTTAATCCAGAAACACAAATGATAGGTGAACTACAAAGCCTTGGAAAATTTAAAAACAAAGGCAGTAATTTGAGCTGTTACAGTTAACCCTTATATTGTGCTTACTAAACACCTAGCCTAATGCTAAGCATGTTACTTATTTTAACTTATTTGATCCTTATAATGACCCCATAAGGTAGGGATAAACCTATTTTATGAAGAAATAAACTGATGCACAGAGAGGTTTAGAAATTTGCACAGTGTTACACAGTTGGTCAGTGATGGGACCAGGCTTTGAACCCAAGCAGTCTGTTGCTGGAGTTGGGGTCCTGAACTAGCTCGCTATACTGTCTCATAAACTGAAGTTGGATATTTTAAAAATTATTTTTCTGAGTGTCAATCTCTTGGAAGTTAGTTCTTTTAAGAAAAAAATTAAAAATTAAAAACAACAGGGCGCCTGGGTGGCTCAGTTGGTTAAGCGACTGCCTTCGGCTCGGGTCGTGATCCTGGAGTCCCGGGATTGAGTCCCGCATCGGGCTCCCTGCTCGGCGGGGAGTCTGCTTCTCCCTCTGACCCTCTTCCCTCTTGTGCTCTCTATCTCTCATTCTCTCTCTCTCAAATAAATAAATAAAATCTTTAAAAAAAAATTAAAAACAACATTAATTTGTTCTCATATTACTTAAAGCCCTGCACATTCACTCTATGAAATTTGGAAAATACAGAAAAGGACAAAGTATACAAGAAAAATAGTTCCTTGTAATCATAGTCTTTTTAGTTGGCCTTGTAGGGCTTGGTGTTACACGAACATGATAACACCCCTACTCTCTGGGAGAAGGGGCTATGACCAAGCTCCACCTGTAGCTCAGCCTCTGACAGGCATTAGCACGTCAGGTCCTTGGGGGACTCATACTTCTCCCACTTGCCTACTGCTTGGGTAAGAGCATTCCCTGCTAGATCTTGGGAGTTTTCTCATTGCCCCTAACCCAACCTTGTGGGCCCTTATTTGTTCTTCTCTAGAAAGCCATGTTAGCTGCCTACCCTTGTCACCCAAAGCTGCAAGAATTGTGGAGGGTCTGAGATTTTACTGTACTTGCAAGCTGACAGTCTGCTAGATTCCTGCATGGTAGTTGTAGACATGAGACTCCTGGATCAGAGACAAAGGACTTCGTTACTCAGAACAGGCAAGCCATGAGTTTCCTGTTCTCCAGGACAACACCCCCACCCCCCAGCTTCATGGGGGCAGTGTGGCTCAGGTGGAGGCTGTTCCTACAGTGGGCTCAAGTCATAGCTGAGGAATCTCAGGGGAACCCACAAATGGGCTTCAAGCAAACTTGTCTGTGCTTTGCTCTGTATGAAACAGACCTGCTTCAGAGAGACAGCGTCTCTATTTTCCAAGGCTGTTTGCTATCCAGACATCCTTAATAAGATAGTCCAGGGGCTCCTGGGTGGCTCAGTTGGTTAAGCATCCAATTTGATTTCGGCTCAGGTCATGATCTCAGGGTCATGGGATTGAGCCACTTGTTGGGCTCCACTTTCAGTGGTTTGTCAGCTTGGGATTCTCTTTCCCTCACCCTCTCCCCCTCCCCCCTGCATGCATGCATGCTCTCTCTCCAAAATAAATAAATCTTAAAAAAAAAAAGTCCAGAACAAGGTCTATCCCTGCCTCTGAGATGCACAGAAATGAGAAAGGCCCATGGAGCATTAGCTCCCGAAGCAGAATAACATATTTGAAGAAATATACATTTAATTGCCAACAGATATTTCTTACCAAAATAACAGAGGAAGTGTATAAATCTTATGGTAGATTGATTCCCCAACACTTAATATCATCGTAATGGTTATATACTTATTACGTTATTACAATTGTTTAATAATTATATTATTAAAACACTTTTTGGGGACAGTGGGTCTCAGATGGTTCCAAGGATCACTACTGTTTTGTATCAAACATGGTTGCAGTGTTTAGCTCATATGTCATAACACTTAAGACACATGTGTTAGGTGTTTTGGGAGCCCTTAGTATTCCTAAGTTCTGGTTGGAGACAGGCAGGATTTGGGCTCCAGTCAGAGATAGGAGGAGACAAGCTGAAAGGGTGTTACACATTCTCATCAAAGCACCTGTTCTTTTTATCTGTTACAAGCTTTCCACGTAATATTTGATGTGTAATAAGAAGATTCTTGCTTACAAAAAAAGACTATTGCTCAGAAAGAGAGAAGGAAGGAAAAAGAAATTACCATGAAAAGGTGGCTGTCTGGGCCACCTGGCTGGCTCACTTGGTAGAGCCTGTGACTCTTCATCTCAGGGTTGTGAGTTCAAGCCCCACACTGGGCGTGGAGCCTACTTAAAAAAGAAAAAAGGGGGGTGGTGGTCATGTTTTGGTATCCTAAGTGGTTTGAAAGTTGTGAAGTGCGGGTTTGGAGAGTTCTTTCGGAAAGCTGGAGTGTGTTTTTTAGTAGTATGTTTGGGGACTGTTCATATTTCATCTTACTTGAGTCATAACTACTGTTAGATCTGATGCGTTAAATAAAATACAAGCGTCATTTACTCTGGTCCACCGACCTCCCTACTGGAAACACTTAAGGTGTGCTGACTCCACACCTGGGGACATCTTTTAACCGGCCGAGGGCAGTCCTGTGTAAGACTGGGCTATAAGAGCAGGCCCCTCCAACTCTTTTATCGAGAGACATGGATTTACTTCTAATTTTGTTTGTTGTATTCCATGTACATTATAGTATAAAACAACAATGTGAATCTTTGAATTTAGGTATGGATTCAATCATTTGGTGACTTTTCAGGAATATAAGAAAGTTGTTTTTATTCGTTTGTTTGTTTGGCTTGTCCAATAGGTTTCAAGTTTAGAAGCCTGGCCTCTGGTTTGGCCCTGAGGTCAGAATGGTCAGAATTTGTTTTATATTTAAAACAAAATTGTGCAGAAAGATGGTTTATTATATTCCAGGCACATGAAGTAATGGCGGTTTTATCTGATGTGAAGAAAGAAGTGTAGTACATAATCGATAACCGTGCACTGCGCCTGGCCTTGGTTTCTGCTGCGGGCTTTGCTCAGGGAGTCCCTGGGCTGCTGGCGGGAGCAGGGGGGACACGGGCTTCGGGAGCCGGAGGTGGTCGCTGGCAGAAGTCGGGGAGGGGGCACTGGCCGCTGCAGGGCGGGGGGAGAGGGGAGGGGGGCGCTGGCGGGAGCGGGGGAGGGGGCGCTGGCCCTGTGGGCTTGGGGGAAGGGGGTGGGGACGCTGGCGGCTGCACCCGCGGCTGCGGGAGCGGTGCAGGTGGCTGGCGCCCGGGGACTGGGGGCTGTGTGTGCTCGCGGGGTCTGTCGCTCCCATGGCTGCTTGGCCCCGGACCGTGGTCGTCCTCGAGGCCCTTGCTTAGAGCCACAGACAAAAATTCATCAATCTGTGTTTTAAAACCCGTTTTTGTTTTTTCTTTTAAGATTTTATTTATCTGAGAGAGAGAGAGGCGGTGATGGAGATAGCAAGAGAGAGTACAAGCAGGAGGGAGAGGGAGAAGCAGGTCCCCACTGAGCAGGGAGCCCCGCGTGGGGCTGGATCCATGACCTGAGCGGCAGGCAGGCACTTGACAGGCTGAGCCTCCCAGGCACCCCTTAAAACACTGCTCTGAAAAATGTTTTCATGACGAATTTTTTTGGTTTTTTAAAGCTTGATGGTATTCTACATAATTTGGTAAAACAAAGGTAGTCTAAACATGACACTGTAAAGCTAGTGTTTTCTGTCTTCCTTATAAATAGAAATTTCTTCCCTTTCCAAAGAATTTTTCTGCTTTCTTACAGATAGAAGCCTAATTAATCATGAGATGAAATGAAATACAGTTATATCTCCATTATCTTTTTCAGGGAATCCGAGCCCGAATTTTAGAAACTCTGGTCATGCTTGTCCTGCTTGCGCTCCTCATCCTGGGGATGGTGTGGGTGGCCTCCGCGCTCGTTGACAAGGACGCCGCGAGCATGGAGTCTTTGTACGGTCAGTCAGCTTCTCTCCGGGACCTTGAACCGGCCTATGACTACACGTTCGCTGTCGTGAACGTTGTAGTGATTCTTTGTGTGGTCAGCCCTTGTTGTTAATTTACAGAGTTAACAAGTCTTTAGACAGGTTTAAGAAAATAAATGAGTGTTCCTGTGTTTGCTGTATTCAGAACGAGCAAGCAGCTTTTTAAGATTTTTCTTTGTTTCTTAGTTGGTTTCTGTTCTTAAAATTCCATGGAGACTTTTTTTCTCCCTCCAAACAGGTTTTGCAAAAGGGGTATTTCCTTTTCTGTTTTAGATCTTTTTATTGTACAATTTAGAAATTATATGGTTTAGTAGACTCAAATAGACAATTATGATGTTTATCAAACATTATAGTCAACCTATATCTTAATGTACAATATTTTGGATTTACTAAAATATATTTGTGTTTCTTTACAGATCTCTGGGAGTTCTACCTACCCTATTTATATTCCTGTATATCTCGGACGGGATGTTTGTTACTTCTCTGTAAGTATTTTTCTGGCTTAATGTTGATGGGAAAATGGAGTTCTTTGTTCTAGAAAATTATACTAAGGTTTCCTGATGAAATTACTTAACAGCTTGGAGATGTTTTTAAAATTGGCCCTTAACTTTTTTTATGTTAAGATAAATTTTGATAAACTGAAGCCATGAAATAATACTCATGTGTTGTTCTTTAAGGAAAGCCTCTCTTGTGGAGAGACACACACACAGGCCCACACTCACTGAAGCATTAGATTCTACTTTTGAGTGGTAACATAGACCCTATGTGGTGAATTTGTGGTTTAATTTAGTTAAAATGTACTCAGTTTTACCTGAGGCATTACAGCATATCTCAGGGATATTATAAGCAGATAAATGTAGTTAAAAGGAGTTAAGATAATAGTTGTTTGGTTCTCAACTCCATCAGTACTTGAAATTTTAATCTGTTCTTTAGTTTTTTTTTTTAATTTTTTAAGTGAAAATACTATTATTCAACTGCTAGAGTCTTGCACGTGCTAAGCCTTCTTCAGTCTTTGGGTATCTTTCATCTTTCACCTGTCATCCTCTCTAGCTTCTTTATTGATGAAGGCTCCTCTGATAAAACACTGAGAGAATCTAAATTTGAGGCAAGACTTTTCTTACAACGATCGTCTTGGAGTCTGTTCTGTATTTTGCACTAGCCATTTATCAGCCTCCTCTCTGTGACCTCTCCTGCAGTGTGTACCCCTGTTGGCCTTTCCCGCATGTTCACAGTGATGGGTCAGTTGCTGGTGAAGCGAACAGTAAGTGTGTCATCTTGTTTGTTAAATGTGTTTACATTTGAACATCTTTTAGGTTGTGAATTAGCAATCAGAAACATTAGTGTATTTCTGTGGGCTTGTGACCTCCTTGTTATTGTTGCTTTTATTTTAATCTTTTTCATCTTTGGAAACAAATTTGTTTTTGCTTTTAAAATACTAACTATAGACACTCAGGTAGAAATTCTTCTAGCAAATTTTAAGACAAAATTTACAAATACTTACAGATATTTTAGGTGTCTGTTGCATCAGTAGTAACTCTGTTATGTTTCAAAATTTACCACATATATTCCTTGATTTACAGAGCAGTTATGTCTCTGAGAAGTTGTCTGCATGTTACATTTTGATTATACTTTTCACTTGAATCTCAGAGTTGCCATATATTCATTTTTGATTTTCAGTTGGTAGTAATTCTTAGCTGCATTTAAGGAACTTGCCATTTACATTCTTTTCATGGGTCCTCACTGCCTACAGACTCAGGTCTGAATGACTCACAGCCTCTTCCCTCGTCCGCTGACCTCCAGCCTGTGCTCCTGCCCCCGCGGCTCGGACTGCACGGTCGCTGCTAATGGGCTGTGCTCCCAACGGGCCGCGTGCTTTCACTTAGCAGGCGTGTCCGGGGCTTTCTCCTGTCAGTGCCCCCTGCCTGCTCCAGCCGCCCGACCGCCTCCTGAAGGCCGGGCTCTGATGTTGCTGCACCCACTGCCTACTCTTGAACCTTGCCTCACCTCTTCTTTAAGTTGAGATAATCAAGCTCCTTTCTCTGCACTTTTCATATTCCCCTTTGTTAGTACCTATTAAATTATTTTGGTTATATGTTTGTCTTTCCTACTGAGGTGATTAATCAGAAAAAATTTGAGAAAATATTGTAGTAGGCATTCCTTTAGTAATGCTTGCTTAATTTTGAAAGATTTAAAAAAATAAGTGACAAATAATTTTTTCCTGTCTTTTAAAAAAATAAAATTGGATTATTTAACTTGCTACATAAATGTATACACACTCAAAATATGCTATCAAATCTTGAAATTCACTTCCTTCTTGAAGAGGTTTCATGACACTGCATTCTTAATTTTTTCCTGATTCTCTGGCAGAGCTTTTCTTTTTGTTTTTTGGTCTCCTTTTCCGTTTTTATTTCCTAGCCCCCTAAGATAGGCAAATGTTCCAAGTTCTGTCCTTGGTCTAAAGTTGCTCTGCTCTGTTCTCCTTACCACCTCTGCCACTTTCATGACACTTCTAAATGTGTAGCTCTAGGGAGCAAAAGGCACCGAAAACAAACTACACCACATTGTAAATGCTATACCCGAATACTCAACAGAGCTAAAAGCTCAGCTTATAGAAAACCAAACTACTTACTTAGTGCCCTTCCCAAAGCTGATTTTTGTCCTAAACTTGTCTCTTTATTAACATTATTCTCGAAACTTTAATTATCTTCACCTCTTTTCTTGTTCCTAACATCCAATATTAATGATACTCAATTCAGTGTAGGCTCTATGTTTGTGATAAGTACTATATTTTACACACATTTCATTTAATTGTGTTAACAAACCCATAAGTTAGGTGGTGGTCTTATTTTATGGCTGAATTAACTGTAGTTCAGGGAGATTAAGTCACTTGTACGAGATTACAGATCAGTCATGATGGGGTGGGATTTGAACCCAGAGACTGGTTACAGACCCTGGGCTCTGGACCACTGTTTTGTTCTGCCATAAGCTCCAGAATACTCGAACCGCTTTATTGCTGAGTATACTTCATACCTCTTCATCTCTGTGTTTTGCTTACAGTGTTTTCTGATCCAAATGCCTTTCCCCTTTTTAGTAAGCTAAGCTATCAGCTAAGAGGCTACTATTATGAAAAACACTCGCCAAAACTTTTTTCTTCCCACCTAGAATTTGGGGGTCTTTCTTCCTCTGAACTTTTGTAACATTTTTGCTTCAGTTATGACAGTTATTTTCACCCTATAATTATTTTTTTGAGTTCATTCTGTTTTTCCTGGACACTAGAACGTAAGCTGTTTGAGGTCAGGGACTGTGTTTGACTCATATTTAGGTCCCCATCAGCTCAGAGTGTTTAAGAGTATAGGCTTTAAAAGGAAGATAACTTTTCTTTGCCAAACCCTTGTTTCTTGGCATATTATAAGATGGGGGTGATAACAGTCTGTTTTACATTGGATTGTTGTAGCATCAAGGGGATGAGGCACACAAGCATTTAACACAAATATCGGTGTGCCATTCATTGTCACTCACTCACATGAAGACAGACCCATGGTGGTAAGTCACTGATGGATAGTTTGCATCGTAAGAGGAAATCTTTTTGTATGGGCTAGACCTTAGGAAAAGTAAAAACTGGATTGTGATCCAAATGGTAGAAATGGTGAGAATATTGATGGGAAAGAAGCTTGATATCATGACCCAGAAAGATAGGGCCCCTGCCTACTGTAGGCTCAGAGCCTGTCTTGGATTAATTTAGCCCAGTCCGCTGCCTGTACCGGTGCTGTCCATCTGCCCAGTCTTTCCCATTTAGGACTCAAGGGTCATCTCCTGGGGGAGGCCCTCAGTGGTGGCCTGCTGAAGTGGGTCACCCCACCCTTTTCTCCTAGGTCGGTCAGCTTTTGTACTTATTTATTTGTGTGTTGGTATTTATTCTTATTTTACTATTTTATTTTGCTGTGAGTGTTAAACCTGTTGATAATAAGGGATTATCAATATTTGTTGAAATACTGGGAATTATTGGATTGCTCTAAATAAATTTTATAGAAATTAGGCAGATTTGATACCTGATAGGAGTTACATGCTTTGAGACTGCTTTTTATGAATGTACCTCATCAGGGAGCTGAAAGGATATACCTATATAGGGTTTCTACCCTTTTGCTTTGTCCATCAACTTCTCACAATTTATTGTTTTGTTGGGAATAAGTAGTTTGGGTTTGAATGACATTAAATATATCAGCTCTGGGCTTCTTTCAGATTTTCCCCAGAGCTAGGAAGATATTTAGGATCATTTCAAGAAGGATACCTATGTTAACAAAGCTAGAATTAAACATATTTTAGCCTTTATCAGTTGTGAAGATAGTGCAGATCATATCCTATGTAATTGGTGATTGATTAGTGGTTCTTGTTTTTTACTAGTGTTGTACGGTATGGTAGTGGGTGGGGTATATACAAGCATAATATTTCTCTCGGGTTATGTCTACAGAATGATTTTGATAATACCAGTATTATCGGGTCGGAGCTGGACGGGCTCTAGTCTGTGGGGGCACTGGCTCAGGCTCTCGAGCTGCTTCCGTGGCTGGCTCGAGTCAGCACTGGGGCAGGTTCCAGTGCGTCAGATGGTTCTAGATCTTAGCTGCCACCAGGGCGGGCCCAGCCCCATGCCTCCTGCAAGGTCTGGTGCTAGAGATGCTCTAGCTCTGTATCGCCCCCTTGCGGACTGTAGGTGAGATGCTGACCTACGGGTTGGGCTGGGAGCTCCGAGGGCAGGGAGGGTGTCTGGGGGTCCCCTCTGCATTCCAGCAAACAGACACAGGTGGGGATGCTGCACGAGTGGATGAAAGAGTGAACACAAGTCTGTGGCCCAGATCTCTCTTCTGTAAGCAACATCCCCCACATCAAGGGGCTGCTGGGGGATCCCTGTGATTCACTACAATGTGAACTGATACCACTACCAGGCACTGTTCTGGGGTTGGGGACCCAGCGGTGAGGAAGCACGGTCCCTGCTCGCGTGGGGCTGGCCGGAGCAGAGGTCAAACGAGGACTTCACGTCCCTGGCGAGAGTCTCTGATCAGGTGGGATCAGGTGCCGGGAGCAGCGGTTCAGGCCCTTCCCCCTTTCGGGCAGCTCAGGACCGACCTGTATGAGGCACGAGGTGAAGGTCATGCAGGATCCTTGGGCTGAATCCCCCCGTAGCCATTACCCCCAGGTAGCCGGTCCCGTCACCGCCCCGAGTTTTGTCATCCATGAAATGGGCAGGGGAGGAAAGCCGTTCGTGGGTTCAAGAGCCTTATCCAAGTGCGGAACCGGATCTAGATCATCTCTGGAGGGGGATTCAGCTCTAGCACCTGCCCCAGAGCTCGAGGCAGGTCCAACAGCGATGCGAGCCGCAGCTCCCGAGACTGGGGCAGCTGCAGCTTCAGCTCTCGCGCCAGCTCTGGGATCAGAGCCCGGTGTGCAGCCTGAGCAGCTCCGACACCAGCTACGGAACTGGCCAGCCAAGGGCCAGCACCTTCATCATCACACCCTCGCCATCGTGCACGAGGTCAGGAGAGGGGCTGGGGACCGAGAGGGTCCCTCCTGGGCAGGTCACCCCGTGTGCTTTGGTCACTCCATTCAGAGCTCCCCCTCCCCACCCCTCCCACAGGTCACAGCCCCGGGCGTCCCCACCCCTGCTTCCCAACCAAGGCTCAAGGTGGACAAGCAGACCATGGATGTTGGAATTCGAGACTTGTACCTTAAACACTGTATACGTGTTGACCCACAAACTCCCCTTTATGGATTCTGTTGCAAATAGGGGATTATGGACACGGGTCTTCCCTTCAACAAGCTGGGATTGAGCTGCTCACAGTAGGTGATGGGTGCACCTGCAGGCTGGGATGGGTGCTGCGCACTGTCCTCCCAGACAGGGGTGCCGTCACCCTTTCCTCCAGGGGACCTCCGCTTCCTCACGTTCTCCCCAGGGCTGCTGCTCCCCAGACCAGACACCTGCCGGTCTGAGGGTGACCAGCGCTGCCTCCATAGAGTTTTTTTTTTGCCAGAGTCCTTCCCTGGTAGCTCCGCTTCTCTGACTCCCCCCGTGCCTGTCCCCACTTGGACTTGCATGCGTGTGGTCTCTCCCTGTGGAACCCAGTGACTTGGAGCGTGGTTTGGACCAGAGTCCGCTGAAACCTTTCTCTGGCCTGGGGTTGTGAGCAATGCATTGCCCTTTGGGGTGTGTCTTCCAGCTTTCTGCATTTCCCTGGTTTCTGTGTGGGCCACAGGAGGAACCAGCCCTGTCCTGTCTGGGGTCAGGCTGAGGTGTCCCAGCAGGAACAGGGGTCTCGGCCCCAAGTTTGTGCGCATAATTCCTAAAGTGGCCTCTCTGATTACGTCTGATCTGTAACCCCCAGGCATTTCAATATCAAATAAGGGAAATTCTGTGTCCAATAAATACAGAAGGAAACGAGTTCCCTTTGAAAATAGGGGGGCAGACGCAAAAGCCCCTATTGCGTGATTCCACGTACAGGAAACACCCAGGAAAGGAACAGAGAGAGAAAGCAGCTTAGGGGTCGCCAGGGGCTGGGCTCGGGGAGAAATGGGCAGGGAGGCCTTCTGGTTCAGGGTGTCCTTTGCGGAAGCAGATATTGTGCAGCAATGTTCTGGGGTGCGGTGGCACAGCATTGGGAATATAATTAATGCTCCAGACTTGTCCAACAGAAAACAATTAATTTTATTTAAAATAAATAATAAACAGCGTAGAGGATAAGGAAAGATAATATAACAGTTAATATGTACCAGAGAGAAAGAACACAGGGGGAGGGGATGAAACAATCTGGCGGGGCATCAGGGTCGGGTGATGGAAATAAGGGGAATTGTACAAGGGGCTCTCCCCACGAGGATGTGGGCTCTGGCTGTGGTTCTGGGAGCCCTGCAGGAACAGGAGGATGGGCAGGGCCAGATGCAAGAGCAGGGACAGGGGCCGGATGCACAGTAGGAGCTGGGTCATGGGCAAGTACAGGAGCACAGGCAGGGCCAAGGGAAGGGCCCGCGGCCCTGGAAAGCAGGGGAAGGGGCATCGGCAGGAACAGGGACCCAGGCAGGGGAAGGGGCATCGGCTCTGGCAGGGGCAGGGGCAGGAGCAGGGACCCAGGCAGGGGAAAGGGCATTGGCTCTGGCAGGGGCACGGACAGGGACACAGGTAGAGGAACGGACAGGTGCAGGGGCAGGAGGCGGGTCATGGGCAGGAATGGGTGCACATGCAGGGGCAGGGAAACGGGTAGGGAAAGGGGAAGGAGCTGGGTCAGAGGCAAGCACCGGAGCACAGGGAGGGGCAGGGCAATGGACAGTTGCAGGGGCAGAAGCCGGGACATGGGCAAGAACAGGAATACAGGCAGGGGCAGGGGAAGGGGCAGGATCCAGGCCAGGGGCTGGGTCAGGATCCGGAGCAGGGGCAAGAACAGGTGCACAGGCAGGTGCTGGGGAAGTGGCACCTGCAGGGGCACGGGCAGGGGCAGGGACATGAGTGGGAGCAAGATTTGGGTCAGAGGCGAAAACAGGGACACAGGCATGGGCAGGGGAAGGGGCAGGACTTGGGTCAGGGGCCAGAACAGGAGCACAAGCAGGGGAAGGGGAAGGGGCAGGTGCAAGGGGAGGGACAGGGTCTGCAGCAATGGCACATAGAGGAACCAAGGCAGTATCTGGGTCAGGGGCAGGGACAGGGGCACTGGCAGGGGTAGGGATGGGTCAGGATCCAGGGCAGGAGCGGGGTCTGGGGAAGGAGCAGGGCCACAGTTCGGGGCAGGCACAGGGGCCCTGGCTCCGGCAGGAACAGTGGCAGGAACAGGGGCAGGCTCTCCGGGCACAGGTTCTCGAGCAGGCCCTTCCTGGTCGGCGTCAGGCTCTCCGTGGGCAGGTGCCGGGTCAACTGCCGGCTCCTGGGCTCCTGCTGAAGTCTCTGCAGGCACCACCCCTCCCTGGAGAGCTGCTGATGGAGTTGGAGCCGGCTCTAGCTCCTTAGGTCGTGGAACGTCTGTGAGAGGAGAAAAGCTCACCCCCGTGCCTGCTCTCCGTGGGTATTTGCAAGACAGAGCCCAGCCCAGAGCCTCCCAGAGAAGCTGCAGCCAGGAAGGAGCCCTCCCCGGGACGTCTCCCCGACTGCAGTCCACCCGCTGGGTGCTCTGCACACAGTCTTTGCTCCTGGCCCCACACCAGCCTCTCGGGGCTCCTCCCTGTGGGGCCGGCCCCGACCCGTCCCCACACACCCACAGGCACCCCGCCCCAGGCTTCTCAGCCTCGAGCTCGGTCTCCGTGGGCTCCATTCCTGGAGCACAATCCACTCAATGACCACCAGGGACAGTGGTCTGGGTGGTGTCGGAGGCCTTCCCCCGCAATCCCCAGCACCTGCTCCTGGGGACCCCTGTGGGGTCACGCCCCAGGTCGCGGAAACGTCACGGCTGTCCGCCAGCCTCCTCCCGATTTCATCCGTGGTCTGCAAAGACAGGGACGGGTAGCCGGCCCAGAGGCATCACAGCCCTGCCCAGCCAGCCTCCCTGTCCCCCTGCCCTGTCCCCCTCCTGCTCCCAGATCAGACACACCTGTGCGTGCCCAGCCCTGCACGCGGTACAGTGACCCCCGCTCCAGGGCAATTGGGATAAACCCAGGGCAGAAGCTCGCATCCGCACACACCCCGTCCCACCCAGCCACCCTTGACCTTGAACAAGACCTGCCCACTGGGTATCTGACCCCTCATCAGCCTGCTCTTGAATGGGGTTGGCCCACCCTACATGACCCCTCTTCACACACACACACACACACACACACACACACACGGGTGGGGACCTGGGGCTGCACAGGTGGATTAGACCCTGTGGGGCTGGGTGGCCGGCTCTGGGGCTCCTGGTGTCACCTTGTGGTCTTTCCGACCAAACGGCCAGAGGCGGTGGGGAGCCCTGAAAGGACATCTTGAGACAGCATTTGCTGGGCGCGCTTTCTTCCGTCGGCAACCTCCGGATCTGGGAACACAGCACGTGAACATCTTAGTTTCACTATCTGCAATGTAATGAGCTGGGCCGGGGGCTGTCTCTGGAATGTGGGTTCCTGGTTACCTGGGTTCCAAATTCTGATGGGCTCTGTTGTCAGGGAAGTGAGGTCACCATGGCCGGGGTCCCCTCACCCAACTTCCTCCTCAGACAAGAGCCCCAGCCGCGAGGGCCCCTCCCCCAGCTGTTCAATGCTGACCCCCCCCATGCCCCATCTATACAGTGACACCCTCCCACCCCACCCCACCCACAGCCCACGCAAGGCCTGGGTGCAGCCCTTGTGTGAGGACACAGAGCTGGGTTCACCCTGGGCTCCTGCGCGTGCCCAGGGCTGTGACCCTCGACAGACCCTGTGCAGGCCCTTCTGCACTTGGGGTTTGGCCCCTTGACATGCTTCACTTAGCCGCTGAGGCAGAAATGCAGTCCTGTGCTGAGCCCTTCCTCCCAGCCTGCTGTGGCCTCGCCTGCTGTGGCCTCGGCGTGGCCGTGAGACGAGCGGGACGTGGCCGCCCTCGGTGGGAGGGGGACACGGGCAGCAGAGCCGGCACGAACCAGTCACGGACAGTCACCCCCCAAGGCGGGCGCAAGCTGCGGAGACCCCCGCCGCCCAGCAGGGCCGGCCTGCGCCACCTGACCCCACGCTGCCCAGACGGGAAAGCTAAGTACATTCGTGTCGGTTCATAGCACAGAGATCCTGTGGGTGGTCCTTACGTGGTAGTAGCTGACTGATGCCATTCTACTGTGTTCTCCTCAGGTGGCCCTAACCGCACCAGCGAATTGCATCGCCAACTACATACTGGTGACTCCACGTGTCCGGCTCCCACATCTCTCTGTCCTCTGAACTCCAGCCCCCCACGTGGCATCTCCGTTTGGGGGTCCTGGGCTCCAAGCTCAGGCCCCGAGCCTGCCCGGGGCTCCCTGTCCTCGGACTGAACCTCCCTCCACGGCCTGTGCTCTCCCCCCCCTCACCCTTCCCTCCGCTTCCACCACTCTGGGGTTTTTCACAAGTGCTCTCCTCTTCCGCGGAAGCCCACACAACTTCCCTAACTACCTCTGTGCCTCAGCTCTCTTCCGAATGTCCCTTCCTCCGAGAAGCCCTCCCTGACCCCTCCTGCTCCACCCGGCGTGAGTCAGACCTGCCGTTGTTTTACGCTCTCTCCAGACACTTCCCCGAGTCTGCGGTCGTGTGAAGGGCGGCTGCGCTGGTGCGAGCCTGTCCTGGCATCAGATCTCTGAAACTGAATTTGCCAGTTTGCCTCTCTCCGGCAGCTAGCACGTGCCTGGCATGTCACGGGTGCTTGGAAATGTTGGGCGAATAAGTGGAAGACTTCCTGAGGAAGTGTAGGACGTCAGGGCCCACGGGGACTGGTGGCAGACGCGCTGTGGGACGCATACAGAAGGACGACATTGGTCCAAGAGCCGTGGTCTACTTCCCAGCAGAGAAGTGTGGCAGACTCTTTCCCCCACGGAATCTGGAGGGCGTGGGCAGAATGGGTCCGGTCGGGCATCCTCCTGCCTGGCCAACACCTGCCCTCCTACCGCCTTCCTATCCCCATCTCTCCAAGATCATAAAGGATCCCGCTTGGGCTACGGCCATGGCCCTGGACTTCACCCCATCAGTGGCCTGGGGTATTCCAACGCGTCCCAATAGGCCATTGGCTGTGCAGACCTGCAGTCTTGAGCGATGTTCCCGGGGTCAAGGGGGACCGCGGGTGGAGCCCCGAGGGGACGGGTGGGTGGACGCGGGCTCTCAGGGCAGGATGGTGTGGGCACACGAGGCTGCAGGAGGGAGAGAAGCACTGAGCTCGACGGGATGGATGGGGGCCGGGCGTGCTGTTGGCCTGCACGGGAGGGCCCGTGGCCGTCTGTTACCATCTTTTGGGAGAACAGTCACACCGTTTGCGAGCTCCAAAATCTCACATATGTCTACGAATTTTTTCATGCTCGGGAAGCTGGACCTGCTCTGTCTGCCTGCAGTTGAAAGCAGAGTCACAAGGTCAGAGTCCCCAGCTCTGGCCCTCTGGGGCCGTCCCTGAGCCCGTGGCCATCGCAGCGCCCTCCGAGCTGGCAGGACAGAGAAGCCAGTGTGCTGCCAAGGGAGGGGGCAGCAGGCGGGTGATGGGGAGTGTGCCTCTGTCCCCTCTGTGCTCCGAGGTAGGGGGGTGTCCCCAGTGCAGCCCCAAGGCGGGCACCACACAGGGCCACTTGGGGAGGCCCCTCTGCTCACAGGACCCATGGGCCGGAGCCTGATGCCCCTCCCGCTGCGCTCCTGGCCACGCCCTCCTCCACGGAGACTCCACGGGACCCCTCCGACCTCTCCGATGGCTGTCCTGCAGGCCTCGGTGCCCCGAAGTGGGTTTGTGCCCCCTTCCCCCCACCCCTCCCTGGACAGCAGCTCCCCGCCCACCCTCCCTTCACCACCTCCCCCTGCTTCCCAGATCCTGCCCTCAGCCCAGGGGGTCCCCTGCCTCCATGCAGAGGGTCAGTCCCACTCCGGGCCTGTTGCCCTCTGGGCTCCGCCCGTGCACTGGCCGCCCCCGCTCAGCCCCGTGGCAGCCACACCGGAGACCCGCCCACCTGGTCCCCCCGTCCGGGCACCACGCTCCGCCCGCCCACCTGGCCACCCGTTTGCTGTGTGTCCCGGCCCTGACCTCCTACCTCCCACTTCCTGCCAGCCCGCAGCGCAAGGGCCATGACAGGAACGGATGTGTGTTCGTGTCCCCCCAAATTCATCCATCAGAGCCCCAGAGGGATGGTGTGACGTCCTGGGGCTTTGGGAGGTGTGTGAGGTTAGCTGGGTGCTCATGATGGGGTCAGTGCCCGTATAAGAAGAGGAAGACACCGGAGCCCTCTCCCCGACACTTGACATAGTGAAGAGGCGGCCATCTGCAAACCAGGAATGGGGACCTCCCCGGAATTCGCCAGGTCGGCGCGCTGAGCCGTGAGAATCATGTCCATCGCGGGCGCCCGTGCGGTGCAGTCTGTGGTGCTCTGTCAGGGAGCCCGAGATGAGCTCTGTCAGGTGCTTCCATACCTTGCCCTCTGAGCTTGTCGCCCCTCCGTCCCCCACCTGACCCGCACCCCGCACGCCCCCTCCCCAGATTTTTCCACTGGACTCACTGAGGAGCAGCAGGGTCTTAGAGGTCCGGCCGGCCTGGCCCAGGCGCACGTAGACCACGCCGTAGCTGTAGTCGGTGGACAGCACGTGGAAGCCCTCGACTCCCTTCATTGGACCGGAAGAGAAGCGTGGGGCCGCCCGATCAGGCCTGCACAGCAGGGGCAACTGGGAAGGGTCAGGAGTCCCTCCCACACACCCAACCACCTTCCAGGCCTAGGCTGCGGGCACTTGCATGCTTGTGGGCTCTGGGACCGTGGCCTGCCTGCCCGCCCCGTGGGCCGCTGTCCATCCCATCCACCCAGCCCTGGGACAGAGGAGCGGCCTCTCCCGGGCCTGTGGCCGTGAAGCCGGGGACACAGCCACCCCCAGGTCTTTCTCTCCAGGCCCGGGCCTTCATACGCATAAGTATTCCTGAACATCGCCTTTTTCCTATCTTTCCGCAGAATTAATGTGTGTGACTGACACCCCTGTGACCTGGGGGGGGAGGGGCTCGGCAAGGCGGGAGCCCTTTGTTGGCTCTGGTTTCCTGGAATTTTCCAGTTTGGTGCACGGTCAGTCCCACAGCTTAAGGGAAACCCTCGGAACACCCACTCTCTGCCGAGTGCTCCCGTGTACGTGGTGGCCTCTCCCAAAACCAGGCCTTAATTTTTAGGGGCAGGAAGGGTTTCGGGGCCGCAGAGATGGTCTGTCAGATGTGCAGGTGATCGTGGGTCTGGCTCCCCCCGCCCCCGGCTCCCTTTCCCCTCTTGACAGGGAGATGTCTTGGCTGTTTGTGGTCAGGGCTCCGTGAAGAATGTGCTGGGCCCCCTCCCCGGTCCACTCACCGGCTGAAGGCAAGGACCACCTTCAGCTGGCCCGCTTTGTGGACCTGCAACATCGATGCCCCCAGCTTCCTCCTGTCTCTGCCTGGCAAGAATCTCTGGCCCTCAGAGGCGACAGCCAGAATGTACCAGAACCCTGAAAACTGTGGAGAGCGTGCTGGCGTAGCTGCCCGTGCCAGGCTCCCAGCCGGGCCCTCAGGAAGCCACCGGACACTGGCATTGGCCTGAGGCCCGGGCCGGGTCCAGCACCCACAGGTCGGCACAGCCCCTGCACAGGGCCCCGGCTGCCCCTCTGGGCCTTGGCGGGCAGGTGCCGGGTGTGCTGGGGCCCCGAGGGCTGGGCTGTGGTTACCATCTGCTGGAATTCCCTTCCCGTGATAGGCCTCCCCCTTCCTTCCAGCTCGGCCCTGGGCCCCATCCCTCTGACTTCCTGCCACAAACCCACATTCCCGGGGAGTCAGTTCCCACGACCACCTCCACTAGAACCTTCCACCTGCCAGCCATCTGGTTGTTCTGGAACACGCTCTGCTCGTTCGGCCTCTGCCCACCTAGCATCCCCGGGGCCCTGAGGCAGCACCTGCCTGGGGCCCTCGGCCCTCCCCCCTCTTGCGTGGCCACCAGCTCCTCAGAGAGAGGCCAGGGCCTGAAACTCCTTCCGCCCTCGCGGCACTGCCCCCTGTTCCAGGATGGCCCTTTGGAGATTTTCAGGGAGTGATCTTCCAGCCACCACACACACTGCATGCCTGGCCCCGGTCGGCCTGGCTGTCAGCCTTGGGGAACGCAGGTGTGTGGCTCATCTTGTTCCAGGTGAGGTTGTGGGACTCCCTGGGTAGCTGTCCCTGCGGCCGGGACCCCGTAGCAGGCATAAGCGCCAAGACCAGCACACACGTCAGCCTCCCTGGTCCCATTGTCACCCTCCTTCCTCGGCCACCGGGGCACTGAGTTTAAGTCTCCCCACCCACCTGACCCTGCCGTGGGCGTCCAGCCAACCCAGAGCCTTGAGCCAGCCTGGGGTGGGTCAATGTGGGGGGAGAGGGGCTTTGGGACACAGGCGGGCGGCCTAGGGGCTCGGCCTGGCGGGTGCTGCCTGAATTTGAAGGCCATCGTGTTCCCCTGTGAGACCCCTGGGCCTCCCATCCTAGCCCCCGCGGAAGAGAGGCAAGCAGCCGGGAGGCGTCCCTGTGAGTCACTTCATAGAGATATTTGCACGTGAGAAGCAGGACCACGGTGACGATGGGGCACAGACGGCACCAGCGTGACAGCAGGGCTCTCCGTCCCGAGCAGGTGCTGACGGACAGGGCTGCTGGATGTGTGTGAGCGTGCCCACCCCTAGCCTGCACGCACCGCCCCTCTCCATGAGTGATGGGCAGCCCCCAGCCCAGCTTCTGCCACGACGTCAGGCACGGCCCCACCAGACCACAGGAGGAGCCACAGGCTCGGTCCCTCTGGAATGCTGCCCCCTGCCCTTGCCCCAATGCACCAGGCCTGGGAAAGCCACACTCTTGTGCCCTGGACACTGTGGCACCCCAGCCGCGCACCCTGGTGGGCACCCACGCCCACTGCGTCAGCCCGTACCTGTCCAGACCCCCGAGGGTCTGCTCTAACTCAGACAGACAGTCCTGCCTCCAGCCCAGGGACTGTGGTGACCTCTGCTTGCGGAGGAGCTGCCCCCAGCCCAGCCCCCACTCAGGAGCCAAGACCCACGTCCACGTGCCCCCCACCCAGAGCTGGTTCTGGGCTGTATGGTCCAGCCCTCGGTGAGCCCCACGCACACCTCCTCCCCCTGCACCGACCGGAGCCCCGAGAGGGCAGCGCCCCGTCTGACATTGCCGTCCGCCCTCGGCACACAGGTGAGAGGCATCTGTAGGGCCTTGTGGGATCGTTTTATTTGGAACTGCCATGAGTCCTGAGAGCAGCCCGCCCCACACCAAGCTCCCAGGCAGCTGAGCAAGGAGGCCAGCGCCTGGCCAGCCTCACAGGACTCGGTGGGCACAGTCCCACCGGGAGGTCCATGCATTCACTGAAACCCAAGCAGAGCATTGCAGGACCCCAGATTCACCTCGAGGGGTGTCAGCCCCGTCCCGGGCCCCGGGCCTTCTCGGGGCAGAGCTCTGGGGTGTCGGATCTGGGGTGATGCTCAGGAGGACAGCTGACCTGGAAAGCCTTGTGTGCACAGGTGACTGGGGGGGAAGAGGACTTGTGAGGGTGGGCACCCAGGACACACCGCGGCCACCCCGCTCTGCCCACGGCCTCGCCCGAGACGGGGCCGGCCCTGCAGGCCTGTCTTTGGGCAGGAGCAGGGGACTCCGTGTAGAGCTCCCCACCCCCACCCTGCCTGACTCCCTGAGGCTCGGAGGGACCCCGAGACCCACAGAAGTCAGCCAGGGGCCCGTGGGCATCGGGTGACACTCACGGTCCGGCCTCAATGTGGCCTGCTGCTGAGACAGGAAGCCCAGGACTGGCTCTACCTAGCAAAGAGGCGCAGGGCCTCCTGGCTGGCCAGCTCTGTCCGGCCTGTGGGGCGGGAGGGGAGCCCTCACCACGTGTGCCCCGTGCCCCAGCCACCCCTCCTGCAGGGGGCCGAAGGGCAGGGATGCTGCTCTGGGACCCTGGAGGCCCGGCGCTCAGCACAGTCAGCGGGAGGTTGCCCAGCGTGGCCGCCCGTGGCAGGGAGTTCGTGGGGCCGGCCCGTGGTGTCCACCACTTACTGTACAGCTCCACGGTGTTGAACGCCTCATCCTTGAACTCTAGCTGGGTGAACACAATGGCGTAGTCCCTGAAGTTGGTGCCCAGCCCCCGGTAGTCCAACACTCCTAGGCCTAGGAAATACGTGCACCCCCCAGGGCGGAGCATCAGACCTCACGAGAGGCCCCCCCGGAAAGCATTGTCCCATTGACCCCAGAGCCAGCACACAGAGGGCCTCAGGGACAGATGCCCGGCGAGTGCCTGTCCCAACTCATGCCGGGGGAACCCTCCACCGATCATGTCCCCTCGGGGGCACCACCCCCGACGGAGGCCCAGGGTCACCGCGGGGCACGCCAGGGTGAGCCCTCTGTCTTCCAACCTCTGATAATAAAATCTTTTTGACATTAAAAAAAAAAAAGAAAGTTTTCCAGTGTGTGTCTTTCAAGGATGCCTGCGTCTCATCTAAGCTCTCTCAACTGTCGGCAAGCAGTTGTTACTAGTGTTCCCTTAAAATGCTTTCAGTTCCTGAATTATTCAGGTGTCAGCCCTCCTCTTCCGTTCCTGATTTTAGAGTCTTTGTGCCTCTCCCATTCCCTCTCTCTGCCCCACCGCACCTTCTGAGTTTGGTCAGTCACCTACTGCTTTATGCACTTGTGGTGCTCTTCCCAAAGAACTCGCGTTCGGTTTCACTGTTTTGTCCTTTTCTTGGTATTGTAGGTTCTTAGGGTCAAAATTTAAGCACCGACTTGATATTTTTTCTATTCCTATCCAGGCATTTACCGTCTAAGTTTCCCTCGAAACAGGACTTTGGCTCCGTCCCATGAATGTTGGCCTGTGGTACTCTCCTTTCCATGCAGCTCAGCAGACACGTCTCGGCCCCGCCGGTTATTGAGAGGCCTGCTGCTTCGTCCGCACGTGGTTGTGGGGCTCCCGAAGTGCCTCGTCGCTGCCCTTCTCACCTCGCTCCCTGTGGTGGGAGCGCGTGCTTCGTGTGAGAGCGATTCTCTTCAATGCTTCGCTCCTCGTTTTGTGACCGAGCACTTTTTGCACCTTGCAGGATGTTCCGTGTCCCGCTGAGGAGGGTGTGCATTTTGCCGTTTGCAGCACCGAGTGTGGTGGGTGCTGTCGGGCGGTCTAATCGGTTGGTGGTGTAGGATATCGAAATCTCCAACTACACCTGGAGGATGGACCATTTCTCCCTTCAGTTGTACCCGTGTTTGCCTCCTGTGTTTTGGTGCCAGGTTGCAAGGTGTGTGCCGGATTGTGCATGCTGTTCTATCTTCAGCGCGGTCCTCTAGTGCTCCTTTCAGCACCGTCATCTCAGACTCCAAGGAAAGGGGGTGCTCGGCGGAAAGAGGCCCTGGGGAGACCTGCCTACCTCTGGGATCCGTGGGGACGTCTGGGCGATATGCTGCGAGGGCGGAACGCCCTGCCCCCCTCCCTGCGAGTGAGAGAGAAGCCAGTGTTGGATCAGGTCGTCCAGATGCTGGTGGGATGCTCAAAGCACCTGCCAGAGGGAGGCGGCCTCCACGGGAGCTGATGTGAATCACACGCGAGGGACGTGGGCAGGTTGGGAGGAGCAGAGCGGAGTGATCCGGGTCCCACGGCTCTTTTCCAGGAGGAACACAAGGCTGCTCACGTCGCACCATGGCCTTCCTCCTGATACCGCCCGACTGGGTCCTCTTCGGGGAAGAAATGTGGACCCCCAACCGGAACTTGCAAGCAGCCGCGGCAGCAGGGAGCGACCTGTCCCCCGGCCGGCAGCTGTCCCCCACGCCAGCACCCCCATCGTCATGACAGGACTGATGAGCTGCCCCTCCACCCACACCCTCCCACTGAACCCCACCTTGTGGGGAGCTGCCCTCCCCCACTTTATGAACGAGGAGCCATGTAGCTGGGGAGTCGGAAGGCCAGCGGGGAAGGCGTGCTGTTAGCTTCCAGAGGGAGAAGATTCGAGAACTATGGAGTAAAGGCCCGTGGCTGCTCTCCCGGGGCCTGGGGACAGGGCCGGGATTTGCTCCCTGGGGCAGCCTCTGCTGTGCTGTCCACACACAGGCCCCCCGCTGGCTTCTGGGGGGGGCAGCCTACATGCAGCACTGTGCGCAGTGACGCCCTCCTGCCACCTCCGTGGATGGGATGTGTCCCCCGGGCTCTGGGGGTAACTGCCCCTGGCCCTGCCCAAGCCCCTGCAGCTGCGCCAGGGAGCTCTGGGCTCCCCGCGGGGGCCCCTGCTCCTGCTTTGCACGGGGATGGATGGAAAGCCATCCCTGGCGCACCCTCCTCAGCAGTGGCCTTTGGTGGCTCTTTCCACAGCCCTGGCTTCCCAAGCCTGAGAAGCGTGATGCTAGGGGTCAGGGAAGCGGGGGCCAGGTAAGTGGGGTGAAGGCAGGGTCACGAAGCCTGACGGCCTCGGGGACTGGCTGTGTGCCGGGGGGCAGTGGGGGCTGCTTCACGGGCTGGCCCCGCACCCAGGCTGAGGCATCGGTGATCTGGGCCTCAGTCTCATCTCCCCGCTCTGCCCAGAGCGGACAGGCCACTCCTGTGACGTGTCCCTGGGAGGACGGACCCCCACCTGTCTGGCTTCAGCCTCGACCTCTCCTCTGACCTCCCACCTCCTGCCTCCAGTGTCACCTATGTGTCCCACCGTGACCCCCTGCTCTGCCCCGCTCCTGCTCTCAAGTCCCTGATTTAGTGAAAGTCCTCACCTTCCCCCAGCCCAAGCCAGGAAACAGGCAATCCTCCCTGCCTCCCCCCACCCCCGACACTGCTCAGAACAGGCCGGCCTCTCCTGCCTCTAGGTACCTGTCTGTCCCCACGGAGTATCTGCGTTCCCTGCCCTGCTCTAGGGGAGGCCCCGTCGTCTTTCCGGTACCTTCCAAGCTGTGTCCCTGTCCTCCGCTGCACAGAGCCCATCCTCCTTCGGGAGCCAGAGTGATCTTTCCAGAACAGACCTACGAGCCCCTCTGGGATCTGTTCCCCTAGTGTCAGCCACCTGCTGTGGGTCACAAACCACCCAGTTCGTGGTGGGAGATGTCCCAGCCACTGACGCCCACAACTCCCCAGATCCTGGGGGTGACTAGGCTCAGCTGGGCAGTTCTGGCCCAGCCCTGTCCTGTGAGTGTAGACGGAGGGTGCCGGGCTCGGGGGCAGCTTGAAGGTGTCCTCCCATTTCCAGGGTGGGCGCTGGCTCTGGGCTGAGAGCCCGCCTGGGCCCTGGCTCGGCCTGTGCTCCTTCTCAGCCTGTTTGGCGGTTCCGTGATCAGTGTCTCCAAGACACACACGGTTGTGTTGATGAAGTGGCTTCAGAGGCCCCACAGCACCCACGCCGCTGCACAGGATTTGTTAGACCCTCAAGAGCAAGGCCAGCTGGGTGCAGAGCCTGGGGAGGGAGACCCCCTGGATGGGAGGGGCCTCAGGCGCAGACATGGTCTGGAAGCAGCAGCTGCTGGGTCTCAGCTCAGGAGCGCGTGCAGACACGGGGGTACAGCCTGCGGGGACAGCTCCTTCTGGAAGGACCCAGAAGCTTGGGCACCTGTAGCAGCTCCCCAGCCCCACTGACCGGGCGCAGCCACCTCCCTGCAAACTCACATCACGCTATGTGATTTTCAGGATGCTTTACCCCCAGCCAAGGTGCTAACATCCCCGGGAATACATTCACTGAAATTTCCCCCCCTCCCCTTCCCTCTCTTCCCCTCCCTTTCTCAAACTTAGGGAAATTTAAGGTAGACAAGGAAGGGCGGGCTGATTGAAAACTCAGCGGGTGCACGATTGCCAGATTCTTTTCCTCTCCCTGTTTCTGAGATCTCGATTTGGAGCCCACAGATTATTCTCTGTCACTTTCTCTCTCTGTGCCTTGCATTTCCTGCTTTCTGTCCCTTGCCCACCAAAGAATGTGTGAGGGGGGCTTGTTCCCTCCCGGGGGAGGGCCCCCTGGCTTTGCTGGGAAATCCCTGCTCCCACTCTGAGGTCTGGCAGGGACCAGGTTTGCTTAGAGTTGGAAGGGATTTGCATAGGTTTGCGTTTGGGTTTCTTGCAAGTGTGAAGTGCTTCTGGAAGGAGGGTGCACCTGGTGGGCCCCTGAAGGCATGGGTCGGGGGATGGTGAGGTTCCAGGTGGGGGTGGTGAGCACCAGGGCCCTTGGTGCGCTCACCCTCCTCCCAGCTCGCACATTGCCATGCTGTTCTCTTGTGTTCCCGAGGAACGATGTCCTTGCCCTCACTCCTTGCCTGGCCCCCATCATCTGGGAAGGGACCTGCAACACTGACGTCCTGAATGAGCAGTTCTAGCTCCAGAACGTCACCATGGGACTATCGGTGTGTTGAGCACAGAGTGGGGGGACCCCGTCCTGGGGATTAATGCGAAAGTGCATGCATTCAGCAGTCTTACTGGGCTCTCGTGGGCCCGGTGAGGGGACAGCCCCTGGCTCCCTCTCAGGAGGCTGCCCGTCACAGTGGGTGACAGCCCCCGCCTGCTGCCACTCCCCTCGGACAGACACAGCCCTGACCCCAGGCCGCTATCCTGCTGAGTCAAGGGGCAGAGCACCCCAACAATGGGACTTCCGGGGAGCCCCCCACCAGAGAAGTGGAAGGGGGTCACGTGTGCCCTGTGGATCGGTAGCGAGGAGATGCCTGTCGGGCTGGCCCCTCCTGTGTGTCTCTTAGAGGATGAGGCTCAGGAGGGCACAGCCTCAGACAGCACTCGGGTCAGACAGCGCTCGGTGCCAGAGCCCAGGCCCCTGAGAGGGAGCTGAGCAGTGAGGCCCTGGGACCCCAGCGGACCCAGGAGCGCGCTGGGCATGGCTGCCGGCAAGTGGCCTGGCCCCTGGGAGCCTCTGGAAGACGGGGCTGGCCACAGCATCGGCAGTCAGAGCTTCCTTCCTCCACAGAGCTCCCCGAGGCCCACAGGATGGCCTGAGGCCCGTGCAACCCTTTTCCCAGGCCATCGCAAGGGAGGCATTCAGCCCCATGTGAGGGGGAACTAGGAAGGGCCCAGGTCTCCTGAGAGTCATCCTCCAGGTCCTGGAGAGCAGGGACTGAAATCACCAACCAGACCCTCACGGCCCAGGGTCCGCGGCCAGCGCCAGTGGCCCTGTCCCAACGCTGCCCGCACAGGCGGACCTCATGGGTCCCCCTCTGGGCCGGGAGCGCAGCCCCGGGGCGAGGGCAGGTGCCGGGCTTGCATGAGGGAGCCCTTGCCAGCAGCGTCCTTGAGGGAAGGGGCCGTGAAACCACACTCACAACGACTGGGCCTGGCCTTTCCCCTGGTGACCTGATCCGGGCCTGCGGGTTGTGTGCCTGTCCCCTGTTTCAAGGCAGTGGCCGCCTTCCCCGTGTGAGCCCTTGACTAAGCTGCCAGGTGTGGGGAAGGCCCAGGGAAGTAGCCTCAGTGCCTGCTCCAAAAAACCAGACTCAGAGGGCTCACCACACTTGCCTGACGATGGGGGAGCTGCTGTCCCCACGGTGGGGAGCAGGTAGACCCCTCACAGGGGGACCAGCCATGTGAGGGCTTTGGACTGAGGGAGGGGCATATGTCGACCTGGATCCAGAAGCTGACCCCCTTGGATTCAAGGCTGGGGTCTTAGCAACCCCCCTCAACTCCCCGGGTCCTCTTTCCCCTTCCCTGTCCCCGGGCTGCACCTGTTTCCCGGTCTGGGGGAGTTGAAGGTGACCCCTCCTAGGAATACCAGTGGTAGATTGAGGACCTTGTCAGCCAGAGGCTCAGTAGCCTTCACGGGGGGACCCTCCAGGGAGTGCAGCGAGCTGTGGGGACCAGCGACAGCCCACCCAAAGCAAGAGGGGCAGGTGGCTGGCCCTGCTTCTTCTAGCCGGTCTGTTGGGCCAAGGAACGAGGGCTGTGCCCAAAGGAGCTCTAGTCCTGGCAGGTGGGGAGGGGACCCGCAGGGGGGCGGCCAGGGGAGGGCACCTTCAGGGTTTGCCCGGGAGCTCAGCACGGGGCAGTGTCCCTGGCTCCAGCATGCTGACTGTGTGGCTGCATGGGTTTCCAGCCTCCCAAGCCTCGGGCTCCCGTTTGTAAGATGGGGTGCTGAGGGCCCCCATCTCTGGGAGCGGAAGGGAGGGAGGGCCCGCCGGCCGACTCTCTCAGGACAGGCCAGGAGGGTGGCTGTGGCTTAACGCAGCCCGGGGCGTGTCCCAGTGACGAAGGTGAACACGTGCACGGCCCCGAGCTCTGGGGTCCTGCCACCAGCCTCTGGCAGTGACTCTCCTCCCGCCCTATCCCCCGTCCCTGTAGCTACGTGGTCTTCCTGGAGCCGTTCCTGCAGCCGGCAGAGAAGCAGTTCACGGCGGGACACAGGGTCACCTACTATGTCTTCACCGACGGGCTGGCTGCTGGGCCCGAGTGCTGCTCCCGTAGGACCAGAGAGTGCTGGTTCCAGGTCCCCGGGGCTCCCTGCTGGCAGGATGTGCCCATGCACCGCATGGAGATCAGCAACTTCTCGCATTCGCCCTTCCTTCGCAAGGTGGACTACCTGGTGTCCGTGTAGTGGACATGAAGTTGAGCGACCACGTGGGCGTGGAGAGCCTGTCCCTCCTCTTAGGCACCCTGCACCCCGGTTTCTCCAGGGTGACCTTCTAGGACTTCAGCTACGAGTGCGGACAAGGTCCCAGGGGCACACCCCAGGGACCCGGGTGACTTTTACTACGCAGGAGGCTTTTCTGGGGGTTCGGTGCCGGAGGTTCCCCGACTGACCTCAGCCTGTCACCAGGCGATGGTGGTCGACTGGGCCAATGGGATCGAGGCCCTGTGGCATGATGAGAGCCACCTGAACAGGTATCTTCTCTACCACAAGCCCACCAAGGTCTGTCCCCAGAGTACCTGTGGGACCTGCAGCTGCTGGGCTGGCCCGGGGTCATGAAGAAGCTGAGGTTTGTGGCCATGCGCAAGAGTCACCGGGACATCCGCAACTCGTATGGGGCTGACCCCGACTCTGTCAGGTGGTGCCACGCCGAGCGGAGCTATCAGAGCAGATTCCGACCTCTGTCCCCTCAAGGGAGTCTCTGGAGCCCGGCACTGCCCACATGGCCATGTTCAGAGCCCCTAGCGCCCCCGCTCTCAGGAGGTCTGCTTGGGGGCCCAAGTTCCTCTCTTTGTGGTCGGTGTGTTTGGATCACTTCTGGGTCATTTGTAGCTGTGAAGGGGTCCAACGTGTATGTCGGATGTTTTCGGTGTCAATGCTGCAAATAACTGGAACTGCACCACAGAAACCCACATTTCAATTTATATTTGAACACCTGCAGAGATGGAGACTCCCCTTCCTTGTACTTTTCTCATATTTATATTTCAGGGCTCCCTTCTGCTGTCTGTCCGTGTTGGCCCCATCCATCAACTTTGCTGACACCCTACTACTGATCGATGCAGCTCAGCACCAGAACGGCTCTGGTGGACGGCTGACTGCATGCGCGGTCATTTACCAGCGCTCACGCTATGACAGTTATCGGCCGACTACACCTCCTCTCCACTTCAGCAGCTCATTTCATCAATAACTTATCTCATGGCCTTTTCCCTTTTATCCAGAAGACAGCAAAACAGAAACATTAAATAAAACGTTTTCACAATATTTTAAACTACTTATTTATTAGTATTGATGGCGTAACTTTCAGTGTCCTGGGTGAAAGGGGTTTTAACTTTAAAGGAAGATACAGAAATCGTAAGGTGACTGGTAGAGGGAAAGAGGTGAACAGCCTTACAAATAAGCCCATGACTGCTCACAGGCTGTAGTCACCCAGTAAAGAGAGGGCCTAAAACTTCCACTGTGGTGGCTTCTAAGTTGCTTAGATTCAGAAGACAGAAGCAGAAGATGCTGGCTGAGTTTTCTGATATCTAATAGAACCTGTTAAAAATCACTTATCCAGGGGGGCCCGGGTGGCTCAGTAAGTGAAGCGTCCAACTCTCGATTTCAGCCTGGGTCACGATCTCAGGGTCATGACACTGAGTCCACGCTTGGCGTCTGCTTAGGACTCTCTCTCCCTCTGCGTCCCGCCCACCTTTTCTCTTCCTCTCTCTCCCTCCAAAACAAAACAATCACTTGTCCAAAAAGCAGCTGAAATGATATGGTTATTTAACCGTGACATTGTTCAAGTAATTTCAAATGGTTAAAATAAACTATTAGATATTTATAATTAAAACAACAAAAATAAAACTGGATAGTGATGGGGAGGTTGTACATACTGACAAATGTTTGAAAGAGATTTACTGATAGCTTCAAAAATGGAAATACAGACTTGAAGATTTGGCAGCAAACCAGCAGACACGGCCAACTTGTACCCCAGCTCACGGGGCGCGGCTGCACCCTTCCTCACCACGGGCTCACACACAGCTTCTCTTCCGGGTGCACTCCAAATCCACACAACACCTACGACACTGAGAACATTCTTCCAGGGACCCCTGACCTCAGTAAGTGTTTCGTCTAATGATCAGAGAAGCAAATGAGCAAAATCCGAAGGAGTAAAACAAGTTCTGGGAGACACATGTAGGACAGGGCTGACAAGTAACCCAGACTCAAGATTCTAAAGCAGAACCCACACTCGATCCCTTGGGGCACACCCAATGTCCTACTCTAGAAATGAGATGGAGCGGTTTCTGTGAAGGTGAGAGGGACGGGGATTCAGCTGGAAATGAAAAGCAGGTACCACCTGCAGTTCAGGGAAAGAAGACCCGTAGCATCCAGAACAGTCTCCTTTACAAAGCACTATCCTAGCTCTGTGAGTGTAATTGTCTTTCCTGCCACGACGGGGATCCCTCTGAACCTCAAGGACCAAAGGACCACAATTACAGAGACCCCTGGGGGGTGGGCAGGAGGAGGGACAACGTGCTAGGGAGAGGAATTCGGGGACATGGGATTTAATACAAGTCTACTTCTCTGGGGCCTGGCTCCTTTAGAAAATACCTTCCAAAGATTGTTACGGGGAGAAACTAACAGAACACTCCAAACTAAGAGGAAATAAATAGGGTATCTACTTTCTTGATTAGGAACTGTTCCACACTCCTCACAAAATATACAAAGACATACATGCATAATAAAAAGTCATTTCTCTCTGAACAAGAAAGTTACTAATATATACTGAGCATCTACTAAGTGCCAGTCCTGGCCTATATATATTTGAGGTCCTGTTGGACCGTCGGTAGGGAACAGGCCCCTATTTCAAGCTTAGAGGTGCAGTGCCCTGAGGTCTCACCGGGACAGGCAGGATGAACGGCACAATGCCATCAGGAGGCCCATCTGACTTCAAACCCCTCTGCTGTACAATCACATAAAATTCACCAGAGTTGATGAGTGAACACTGAACTGTTACACAAACATCAAACATGTTGAGTGCTGGTTGTTGTTCAGACATGTTTCTTTTTTGTGACTTGGCTGACCTAATTCTGTGAAGTCCAATTACCCTGTAGCATGCAGCACCCCTCTCCTGTCCCTGACCAGATTTGTATTCCTGGCTTTCTACGGGCTGCTCCTGGCCCCACACCAACTTCCTGTTAGTCAAAAGTGGTGTCTGAACTCACTGAGTCAGATTTTCACCCTTTACCACTGGATACATGTGGCTTAGAGGCTATTCTCCCCAACTGGGAAGTTGGTTCTTGATTCTGCCCCTAGTTCAGTCAGGAATGGACCAGCAGCTTGCAGGTGGTCTCTGTCCACGCTCCTGGGCCCACAGCCATGGTTCTGGCACACGTACAATCTTCTAGACCAACGGGGAGGCATGCGATTCTATTTCTAAGCTCAGCTTCACAGGAACTACCACTAGCCGTGCGCAGTACACCCAGAGACTGTGCTCAGGGCCCCTGAGACAAGCAAGGCTTTGGCTTTGCTGATGGATGTGTGTCCTGGAGGCCTTTTCAAGACCGTCTCACTCTGACCACTCCTGAGCAGAGCAGACTAGCACATGCACGCAGTGTAGAGTGTGATTCTGTGGGACTCCTTCAGGCTGAATCTTTCCCTGGTTCTGGCAATAAAGTTTCTCACTGGGCTGCTCTGTCCTTTGTTGGTACGTATCATGGATCCTCCCTTTGAACGACGGACCACCAAGCTCTCCGCTGTTTTCACCACCTCCCGTAGGCATGAACTGGAGCAAGGTCTGCAAAGGTCTGGGCCAAGACACGGGGAATGGAAGAGGACAGCACCCAGCCTTATCTGGAGGGGCCCCTGCTGGCTTCTAAGTGGGCGCTGGGTTAGGGGAGGAGTTGTGGCAGCCCTTCCGGCCCTACAAGCTAGCCGGTGGGGCTGACCAGCTGGGGCTCCATTACTCCCAGACTGTCAAAACGGGGCAGTGCTCCTGCCTCTGAGTGGAAGCTGGTGAGCAGAAGGGAGGCCCAGTCCACCAGGCCTGGGGAAGTGGGCAGCTAGTGGACACCCCTGCAGGGGGACGCCCTGGCCTTAGCCTGGCAGCAGCAGGGACATGGAGCCAGCCCCTGAATTCTTGGCTGCACTGGCAGGAGCAGAAGCTTCTTCCCCACGGAGGCAAATACCACAGAATCAGTTTGTTCTTACTGAGAGCATCTCTGAAGAATATTAATTAGTCTCAAAAGATACATAACTGAACACTTAGGGATTCTCTTCAATGAAAAGAAAAAAGTCCTCCAGTGCTTTTCAACTAGGGGTGATTTCCCCCCTGGGGGGGCACTTGGAAACTTGTGGAGACCCTGTTTGTTTTCAAACCCGCTGCTGGTATCTTGTGACCTGGGGCAGGAGTGCTGCTCAGCAGCCTACGGCAGGTAAGACCAACGGCCCCAGTGAAGAGCAACGTGGCCCAGAGTGTCAGCCGCGCTCTAGGAGAGGGTCCTGTTCCCGGGGCACAGCGGGAAGGGCCAGTCTTGGGCGGAACACCAGCCCTGCACCTCACTCACCGATGCTCCCTGCCAGTTACCTCGCCCCACTAAAGTTTCCATCTGCACGGGGGGAAAAAATCGGACTGACTTCAGACTTGCGTTGTAAAATTTAGAGGAAAATCTACTGAAGTATGCCAGTGAGAGCCGTATGTCTGGAACTCATTTAGCGACCTCTTTCTCAAGTCTGGGGGACTAGTGAAGGTAGAACGTATCTTCACCGAGCCCAGTCCAGGACACCTCTCACATAACGTCCTAACACTAAAATGGGTCTGTGCAAACCCACATCCGTGCTAGACGCATTTTCCCTTGAGCGCTCTGTTAGAAACTGTAGTCCTGCACATACCACGAGCGTTTTCTTGCTCTTACTACTTTTCTCCGCCAGCCAATGTACCTTCAACTAATCACAGTTCAGGATCTGGAATGTGCCCCACGCAAACCCTTCACCAATGACACTTCCAACCCTTGGAGCGGCTCTCTGCCGTGGTGCTGCCAGCAGGATTCTAGGCGCCTCCACAGAAACCAAGTCACTTTCCCAAGGCTCCAAAAGACGGAGCGCTATGAAATGACTTCTCAATCATCTACTGTATCAAGAGAAGACTTACCCAGGAGACCTTTGTCTGATTACATGTACTTTGAAAGATATATCTAAATACATAAATAAATTTTGTTATGCATTACTTGCCAAAGGACCTACCACAAGGAGAATATTTTACAAACTGGTTTCAACTAAAAAGGAGAATAGGGAAATTTGTAGTGGATGTTATTTTACAGTTAAACAGTTTTTCAAACTTGATTTTTTTTCCTCTTAAAATATATGCATGTTTATACATGTGTGTGTATGTGCTTATGTGTGTTCTGATTCAAAAGTAACCACATACGGATCGGATTCTAGATTCTGTCGGACACATACTTTGAGATGTCAGTGCCAACAGCTCTGCTCTAGGTTTGCTTTCTAACATAGAAAATAAGAAGGGAGAATCTCTAGAGACTCTTATATTTCAAACATTCTGTTTCTAAAAGTGAAAGTAATACCTAGGTTCTGTAAACTTATTAAACACTGGAAGCAATACAGTTGTCTTTCTTTAAAGAAAAAAGGACATCTTCATGTTAAATAATTATATGCTGCTTTAAAAATTTAGGGGCAGGGCGCCTGGGTGGCTCAGTTGGTTGGGCGACTGCCTTCGGCTCAGGTCATGATCCTGGAGTCCCGGGATCGAGTCCCACATCGGCCTCCCTGCTCGGCGGGGAGTCTGCTTCTCCTTCTGACCCTCTTCCCTCTCGTGCTCTCTGTCTCTCATTCTCTCTCTCTCAAATAAATAAATAAAATCTTAAAAAAAAAATTCTTTAAAAAATTTAGGGGCAATAGACATATTACTTATTTTCGAGTACAGTTCACATTACTAACTTCGCAGTAACTGACAGAATTAAAGAAGAGAGAATGAACTGTAGCAAAATCAGAAGTATGGCCAACTTGCCATGTCTTACACACACCATATCTAATCATGTTTAACAGCAAGCACTAGCTACAACTGAGGCCAGTGAAGGCTCAGCAAAAATGAATTATTAAATTGGTCTGCTTATATCCCGTTACAGACTTCTTATGAATACTTGATTTTATTTTGTATAACTGACAAGAGCTGACAGGAAAGGACAGGTTTAATGACAATCAAATGAAGACCAACTAGACTATGTGTCCCACAGGAGAGCTGCCTCAAGTGGTGATAAAGTAACTGATGGGACACGACGAGACTGAGCACCGTAGTCTGTCATATACGGTGGTAAGTTATCCTGTAATATTAGTAGATTGTCTGCAACAGCTCATGAATCCAGTAGCTCTGAAAGAGATGGGTACAGTATATGCCCAACAAAAGAAAAATAGACATTGACTTCGCATATTTAATACCAGATCGTTTGCCATTAGACTTAATTTCTAAATCATTTATATGACTCAATGACGGCATGAAATTTTTAAGCTGGTGGGAAGATGAATAGCACCAGAGAGAGAATGTGGATGAGTACAGTGTCATTTACCTACCCCTGCCCCACTAACAGGTGAGGCCGAGCTATTGTAGTAGGTCCCAAACACTTAAACTATAAGGTCATCACTGAGGAGACAAGTGAAAAAGATATTGGCATTTATAAGAGATTGGTGAAAATTAGTTCTAAAGCATTAATTTCTCTTAATAGACTAAAAGAACTGTGTGCATTCAGGAGATATTTGATCTGAATTAAGAAACTGATGAAGCAACTGATTAATTGGAATTTAAGCCATCAGTCCCCAGATCCATCAACAGCTTCATCTGCATTCTAAACAATTAGATGCCGGCCCCACAGAAAGCCCTGTGTTAATACACAGTCAATAGGACACCACAAAGAGACTCCCTGAGCTGCAACTGTCCAAGCTCCGACACACCACACAGATTTAAGACTTTTATACTGGCGAGGGTTTGAAGATTTTTATTTTAGTAGACAATGCACTATCAGATTCTTCTGAACTGAAACTGAAAAGTAATAATATCAACAGTATTGATACACAAAAAATTCTGAGTATGTGTACTTTTGAAAATGAGACAATTAAAAAACTTAATCACTTAAAGTCACAGAAACAGAATTTCCAAAGCTAAGAATTACTGACTTAAAGCAGTATCATGACACACATTTTATCCAGCTGTGAAGCTATTTGGTCCATTTCAGAAGAAAAACAGCATGAAATAGCAATCTGACATTTTAATACCTGTACATCTACAGTCAGTGAATTTTAACAATTTAAATTTAATAGAAAAAAATAATGAAACCGAGAACTGTAAGCTTAGGGGGCGCCTGGGCGGCTCAGTCAGTTAAGCGTCTGCCTTCGGCTCAGGTCATGATCCCACCATCCTGGGATCGAGCCCTGAGTCAGGCTCCCTGCTCGGCGGGGAAGCCTGCTTCTCCCTCTCCCTAAGATGCTCCCAACTGCTTGTGCTCTGTCAAATAAATAAAAATCTTTCAAAAAATTTTTTTAAAAAAGTTTCCCAAAGAGATCCAGGACCTACAAAATATTAAGTATCATTATACTACAACATGTCCCTATAACATGAAACCCAAGGGAAAACTAGAGGGAAAGAAAATGTTTTTAAAACGTCATCAGTTTAGGGCACCTGGGTGGCTCAGTTAGTTAAGCGTCTGCCTTCAGCTCAGGTCGTGATCCCGGGGTCCCGGGATCGAGCTCCACATCAGGCTCCCCCTGCACGGTGGGGAGCCTGCTTCTCCCTCTCCCTCTGCCCGCCACTCCCCCTGCTTATGCTTGCTCTCTCTCTCTCTCCATCAAATAAATAAATAAAATCTCTTAAAAAAAAAGCCATCAGTTTAGATATGTTATTTATCCAAAGCTAACATAATAGTATCTCATTTGCCTAATGCTCTAATATACTATCTATGGTTTGCTGGCTATAAGTCATTCAGAGGCTGAAGAACTAAAACTGCTGTTAGTCACACGATCTTCAACAAGGCATTCATATTGTTCAGCCCTCAGACTCCTCCTCTAGAAAATGGACAGTTCTCATCATCTTCCAGTTTTAAAGTGCTGGATTTCCTTCATCTTTTATCCCCTCACGAAACCTGTATTTCCTTTAAGTTAATTATCTAAAAAACATTTCCATATTTAGGATAATGTTCTTAATCTCATATATATTTCTACCACAATCATTAGAAGGGCCATTAATATGAAAGCATTTCTCAAATGCAAAGAGTTTTCTATTCATTATATTGAATACATTTAGAAACAAAGACAAACATCATAAACAACAGGTGATGTAAACAGGGATGGCAATGTGAAAATCTCTGAAAATCCATTTCTCCAGAACTATAATGAAAACATCAGTAAAAATCATCCAAAGCAACTTTTTCAGAACTCTCGAGAATAATCCAAGCCTTGCAACAACCCCAGATGCATTTACTCGAGACACGTGGCTACATGGAGCTACAGAAGAGGTGAAGACCAGGCCTGGAAGCGGCCAGCTAGCCTCCTTTGGCCAGCCCTCAGAGCAAAGCCCCATCTCACTGGACAGGAAAGGGAGTCCAGCTGTATTTCTGAGAAGAAAGGGAATGGACTAGAAGAGAGGAGCTCTCTAGTCGGCTCCACAGGAAGAACAAAGGAAGAACAAAACCTCCCGTTGAGTAACACACAACAAAGTAAATGTATCAAGTGTATCTGATTATTAGGTGTAGCTGAACTCTTCTGTTAATGGCAGCCTTGTCTTACAATGCAAATAACCATAACTACAGTTGAAAAAACATTTTCCCCCCTCAGAATACCCCTTTAAAAGATTGCTGTTTACATATGGAGAAAAAACTAAATTAACAACTCTAGCGCCTGGCTGACTCAGCTGGAAGACCATGCGACTCTTGATTTCAGGGTCATGAGTTTGAGCCCCATATTGGGTGTAGAGAATATTTAAAAATTTTTTTTAAAAATTAATTAATTAATTAACAACTCTACAATTTAACTTTGTCCTTTCTAGAGTTTTCACCACACTACCAATAATACATACGCTGAGCTTCCAAAAAAATAAATAAATAATATGCTGAGCTTCCTATACAAATACTGTCCATTCGGCAGGGATGTCCACTATCACCACTGCTCTTCAACACAGTATTAGAAGTCCTAGCCACAGCAATCAGACAACAAAAAGAAATCAAAGGCATCCAAACTGGCCAAGAAGAAGTCAAACTCTCACTGTTTGCCGACGATAAGATACTTTATGTAGAAAACCCAAAAGACTCCACCCCAAAACTGCTAGAACTCATACAGGAATTCAGTAAAGTGGCAGGATATAAAATCAATGCACAGAGATCAGTGGCATTCCTATACACCAACAACAAGGCAGAAAAGAGAGAAATTAAGGAGTCGATCCCATTTACATTGCACCCAAAACCATAAGATGCCTAGGAATAAATCTAACCAAAGAGGCAAAGGATCTGTATTCAGAAAACTATAAAATACTCATGAAAGAAATTGAGGAAGACACAAAGAAATGGAAAAACGTTCCATGCTCATGGATTGGAAAAACAAATATTGTGAAGATGTCAATGCTACCTAGAGCAATCTACACATTCAATGCAATCCCCATCAAAATACCATCCACTTTTTTCAAAGACATGGAACAAATAATCCTAAAATTTGTATGGAACCAGAAAAGACCCCGAATAGCCAGAGGAATATTGAAAAAGAAAAGCAAAGCTGGTGGCATCACAATTCCGGACTTCCAGCTCTATTACAAAGCTGTCATCATCAAGACAGTAGGGTACTAGCACAAAAACAGACACATAGATCAATGGAACAGAATCGAGAGTCCAGAAATGGACCCTCAACTCTATGGTCAGCTAATCTTTGACGAAGCAGGAAAGAATGTCCAATGGAAAAAAGACAGTCGCTTCAACAAATGGTGTTGGGAAAATTGGACAGCCACATGCAGAAGAATGAAACTGGAACATTTCCTTACACCACACACAAAAACAGACTCCAAATGGCTGAAAGACCTAAATGGGAGACAGGAGTCTATCAAAATCCTAAAGGAGAACACAGGCAGCAACCTCTTCGACCTCAGCCGCAGCAACTTCTTCCTAGAAACATCGGCAAAGGCAAGGGAAGCAAGGGCAAAAATGAACTATTGGGATTTCATCAAGATAAAAAGCTTTCGCACAGCAAAAGAAACAGTCCATAAAACCAAAAGACAACCGACAGAATGGGAGAAGATATTCGCAAATGACATATCAGATAAAGGGCTAGTATCCAAAATCTATAAAGAACAGATCAAACTCAATACCCAAAGAACAAATAATCCAATCAAGAAATGGGCAGAAGACATGAACAGACATTTTTCCAAAGAAGACATCCAAATGGCCAACAGACACCTGAAAAAGTGCTCAACATCGCTTGGCATCAGGGAAATCCAAATCAAAACCTCAATGAGATACCACCTCACACCCGTCAGAATGGCTAAAATTAAAAAGTCAGGAAAGACAGATGTTGGCGGGGATGCGGAGAAAGGGGAACCCTCCTACACCGTTGGTGGGAATGCAAGCTGGTGCAACCACTCTGGAAAACAGTATGGAGGTTCCTCAAACAGTTGAAAATAGAGCTACCATACGATCCAGCAATTGCACTACTGGGTATTTATCACAAAGATACAAATGTAGGTATCCGAAGGGGTACGTGCACCCCAACGTTTATAGCAGCAATGTCCACAATAGCCAAACAGTGGAAAGAACCAAGATGTCCATCGACAGATGAATGGATAAAGAAGATGTGGTTCATATATACAATGGAATATTATGCAGCCATCAAAAGGAATGAGATCTTGCCATCTGCAATGACGTGGATGGAACTGGAGGGTGTTATGCTGAGCGAAATAAGTCAATCAGAGAAAGACATGTATCATATGACCTCACTGATATGAGGAATTCTTAATCTCAGGAAACAAACTGAGGGTTGCTGGAGAGGGTTGGGGTGGGAGGGATGGGGTGGCTGGGTGATGGACATTGGGGAGGGTATGTGCTATGGTGAGCGCTGTGAATTGTGCAAGACTGTTGAATCACAGACCTGTACTTCTGAAACAAATAATGCAATATATGTTAAAAAAAAAAAAAGAAGGAGATAGCAGGAGGGAAAGAATGAAGGGGGCGAACTGGAGGGGGAGACGAACCATGAGAGACGATGGACTCTGAAAAACAAACTGAGGGTTCTAGAGGGGAGGGCGGTGGGGGGATGGGTCAGCCTGGTGATGGGTATTAAGGAGGGCACATTCTGCGTGGAGCACTGGGTGTTATGCACAAACAATGAATCATGGAACACTACACCAAAAACTAATGAGGTAATGTATGGTGATTAACAGAACAATAAAAAAATTTAAAGAGAAAAAAATACTATTTATTTCACAGTCAGAAATGCAAGGCAGAAGGAACTTGGGTATTACCTGATAAACCTCTCTTCATTTTAGACATTAAGAAAATGGGTGACCATGTGTCTAGGTCATATAATTAAAAATTGGCCAAAGCAGACTAGATTTTGGGTTTCCTGACTTCCAACACACAGTTCTTCTCCTTGACCACATGAGGCTTCCGTCTCATTTCCCCTTTTCCACCTTCTCCTCACTGGTGAGAGCTCAGGTCATATAAATATCATGTATCCTGCGAAGCCCACTTCAACTCACCTACACAAACTGCCTGCTTCCTCTTCTGTTCCCCCACCCATCTTAGCCCCCTTTGTATCCCAAGAGACAAGTAGTGCCTGGCACATAGTAGGTGGTAAATAAACGTTTGCTGAATTAATAAAACTGCAAATACAGAATAGCAATCAAATTTCAAGCAACATCATTTAATTACTTCGCTATCAATATAGCTTTGAACAAAAGCACTCATTTGATATAAAGGTTGTGATAGGATTATTGATAGGATTATATTTTTTAAAACAAACATATAAAGATTTTCATTTTAAATATCAACAGTTAAATGTGATTTAGAATTAATGAATTCAATGTATTATCATTCGAAGAAAACTTTTTATAAGAATAAATTTAACTTTTACCTTTCAAAATGAAAATTAAACTGCTAAAATACTAAATGATCAGCAATTTAAATACAAATATAAATACCTGCTTTTCTGAAGTCCTAAGAAATACCATGTCCAATGGAATTCTTTGATTCTGCAGAGAGTAATATAAAACACTAATTATCTATATGCAAGTTTATAAAATAATACCATTCTATTACAAAGTAGAAATAGCTAGTAAAAACAACTAAAAAAAGTTATACTTAAAATTTATACTGAAGCAATTAACATTAATAATTTGTTTTAACAATTTGTATAATTTATATTTAAATTCATTTTTTAGTTGGATTTTTTTTTAAAGATTTTATTTATTTATTTGAGAGAGAGAGCATGAGAGAGAGCATGAGAGGGAAGAGGGTCAGAGGGAGAAGCAGACTCCCTGCCGAGCAGGGAGCCTGATGCGGGACTCGATCCCGGGACTCCAGGATCATGACCTGAGCCGAAGGCAGTTGCTTAACCAACTGAGCCACCCAGGCGCCCTTTAGTTGGACTTTTTAACGATTCTTTCCCGTTAACAAACCATGAAAACAGCATTTATGATGACTTGAAAACGTCTCCATTTCTGAAAAATGTTAAATATTGCCTTTTCTGTGGCCTCTTTAACTGAACTCATACATACAATATAGCAGTTTTTGCCCTATAATAAATTATGTCCTCCCTAGTAGACTAACCCTCGAGAGTGAGAATAGGATTCTTCCAAAGCCTAACACAAAACAAAACACATCATAAATAAAACACTTACTGAATGTTGAATAAATGAATAAATGTACAACTGAGCAGACAAAAAAGTCAACCCTATAAATTTGAGAGATATTCTTTTATAAAGCAGAAAAGGACAAAAACTCAAAGGGACTTACAGCATATAAACTTAGACAAGTATTTGCTATTCGTGCATTTATTTAATCATTACTAATAATTTTGTCAATTGGAAAAGCTGTATCAAACTAAAGGAAAAATATATAATAAGAACACAATTTCATGAAGTACTTATATTTTTGGAGACCTAAGTAAAGATTTACCCACACATGAAAAAGAAATGGATTACCTGTCAGTAAGCAAGCAATAAAAACAAATATAAGTCGTTAAAGGTGAAAACGATATGTTGTGGGATAAAGCTACCTTTTTCTAACATGAATAAAGAAAGGTCAATTATTAAGATCTAAAGAACTCTTAGGTCAAAAAAGAAATCACAACGGAAATTAGAAAATATTTTTAACTGAATGATAATAAAAACTCAACGCAGCAACGTGTGTGAAACCATTCTGCCAGAGCCAAAAGAAAATGTTAAGAGGAAAATATTCACAATTCAATGCATACAATATATAAAGGAAGCTAAAAATACGAGCTAAATATCCACTTGAAAGCAGGGACAGGGGGAGCCAATGAACCCCAAAGAAAGTACAAGGATGTAAGCAAATATAAACACAGAAATTAATGACCTAGAAAACAAGTATATAAATAGAAGTAATGACAAGCAAGAAAGTATTTTTTAAATACGCCCATTTCAGCGATAAGAAAAACTAAGGTGAGACTATAACTAACGAAAGGCAAGTTCTCTAAACGAAAACTATCAAACATTATTGAAAGAAGTTAAAAAAAACCTAAACACACAGAATACATCATCCTCCAAAATCAGAATCTAAAGATGTCATGTGCCCATCAACTGGTAATATGTATTTAACACAAACCCAATCAAAATCGTAACATGTTTTTTGAGAGGAATTGACAAGGTATTCCTAATATTTAGAGGGAAATGCCAAGGCCAAGAATGAACAAGACAAATGTGAGAAACGTGGAAGGTGGATTCTACAATATAACAAAACTAAAGTATTAAAGTAGAGCAATTAAGACAAGATGGTATTCCTCTAAGATAGATAATTATACCAATGGGAACAGAGAGACTCCAGAAGGGAGGCCCACATAAGAATGGACACTAGATTAATGAGAAAGGCGCTCCTGCAGACCAACGAGGACACTGTGGTCTTCTCAATAAACAGTCCTGAGAAACTAATTTATTAGGTATCTATAGGAGATGACAGGAGCTAATAAATACTAAAGCTCTGTATCAATCAAAACATAAGAATATATTCCAAATGATTTCTGCTTCTAAATGTCAAAGTCAAAACTATAAAGCCCTAAAAGATATTACAGATATTTTCACAACTTTTTGGCAGAGAGTAATTTCTTCCCCACCAACCCTAACAAGATTCCTCCTTCTCCACAAACAAAAATTTAAAAAACAAAACAAAAATCCCCAACTAACTCCAAATGAAAAGATTAATAAAGTGGACTTAATCAAAATTAGGAACATCTCTTCAACAAGGCACACCAGGGAGGAAAAAATAATTGCAACATATAACTAATAAGAAACTCCCAGCCAGAATACACAATGGCCCATAAACAGTTAAGAAAAGAAGGGATAACTTAGAAGAAAAATGGCAAGGGATTTTAACAGGCTCTTCCCAAATAAGAAAGATTCCCCAAATCCTATGAAAAGGTGTCCAACTTATTTTTCAAGAAAATGCACGTTAAAACCACAACTACTACATAAATATTGGAAATGCTAAGTTAAAAAGGCTGACAATGCCAAGTGTCAGCAAACATGTGAAGCAACAGGAACTCTTCCACACGCTCATTACAGTATAATTGGATACATTACCTTGCAAAAGCATTTGCAGTATCTACTGAAGTGGAACATCGCACAATCCAAAACCCAACAATTCCACTCTTTAGGTATATAAACACTAGCAATGTGTGCCAACTGAGTCAAGTATGACATGGAATTATCATTTCTAATAGGCAAGACTGATAAGCTACCCAAATATCCAGCAACAGTAGAATGGATAAAAGACATACTACGTAACAACAAAATGAATGAATTACGGCTACCCACAACAAAATGGGAGAATCTCACCAACAGTACCGGGTCCAAAAAAAAAAAAGAGCACTCACCTAAATATACCCCTCTACCCCATGGAGTTTTCTAGGCACCCATGTTGAAAAGCAATTAACCACAAATTTAAGGCTTTGTTTCTGAACTTTCAATTCTGAATTTTTGCGAGTTCTATGCTGTCTAGATTATTCTAACGTTGAATAAAGTTTTGAAATGGAAAAGTGTGAATACTAAAATTTTATTCATCTTTTTCAAAACTGTTTTTCACTATTCTGGGTCCCTTGTGTTTCCATATAATTTTAAAATCAGCTTGTCAATTTCTGCAAAAAAGTCAGCTGGGATGTTGAGAGGGATAGCCCAGAATATGTAGATCAATTTGGGGAGTACTGCCATTTTAACAATATTAATACTTCTAATCCATGATATATAGGATGTCTTTCCATTTACTTAGGTGTCCTTTAGTATATTTTGACACTGCTTTGTAGTTTTCAAAGTATGAGTGTTGCACTTTTGTTGCTTATTCTTAACAATTATTTTATTTATAAGTATTTTATTCTTTCTAATGTTATCATAATGGAATTTTTTTCTTAAAATAATCACTTGAGCCTTTGGGTGTGTCTATTTCTGGGTTCTCCACACCATTCCACTGATCTTTATTTCTTCTTACACACTGTGTTGGTAAATAAAGCTAGGTAGTATGCCTTAACATCAGGAAGTGACCCTTCTCACTCTATTCTCCTTATGAAGGCCGTTTTTGCCATTTTAGCCTTGACAAATTAGTTTTAGAATAAGCTTATTGTGTCTAAAAAAGTAAAAACAAAAAACAAAACTTCGGGGCACCTGGGTGGCTCAGTTGTTAAGCATCTGCCTTCGGCTCAGGTCATGCTCTCAGGGTCCTGGGATCGAGCCCCGCGTCAGGCTCCCTGCTCCATGGGGAGCCTGCTTCTCCCTCTCCCACTCCCCCTGCTTGTGTTCCCCCTCTCGCTGTCTCTCTCTGTCAAATAAATAAATAAAATCTCTTAAAAAAAAAAAAAACCTCGCTGGGAGATTTTAATGGGAACTGTATTAAACCTATATTCAGTTTTAGGAAAACTTCAATTTTATAGTGTCTTTGATTACTTTCACGAACACAGTTATTTTCAGCATACCTACGATTTTGTTTTCATTAGTACTGCCTATAAGAGTACTTCATTTTTAATTTCAGTTTCCACATGTTGGAAATGGGATTGGTATTTGAGTGGTGATCGTATAATTGGCCACTTCGCTGAACCTATTCATTATCATTAGTTCCAGGTTTTTCATCAGTTCCTTGGGATTGTCTATATACACAATCATGTCGTCTGCAAATGGGGACATTTTTAGTTCTTCCTTTCCAATCTGAATTCCTTTAATTTCCTTTACTTGCCTTATTCTATGTACCTAGAAATGTCAGTTAAATAACAGTGGTTAAGAACAAACATCCCTGACTTACTCCCAGCCTGAAAGGAGAGGCATTCAGAATTTCACTGTTAAGTATGATGTTGGCTCTATGTTTTTACAGATGCCCTTTAAATATAATTAAGGTAATTACCATCTAATCCAAACTGTGGATAGTTTTTATCATGAATGGGTGTTGGATGTAGTCACATGTTGATATGATCCTATAATTTTCTTTTAACCTGTTCATAGAGTGGATTACACTGGGTGATTTTAGAATGTCGGAATGGGCCTTAAGTACCTGGAATAACCTCCACATCATCATGATGTCGAATTTTCTATCTATATTGCGGATATCAACAGGCAATTATTTTCTTAAAGAATTTGTTTTGTGTCTCTATTCACAAGGGATATTTGTTTTCTCTTGTTGTGCTGTCTTTCTCTTGTGCTGACAGGAGGATAGTAACTGGACTCCTAACACGAGCCTGGGCAGTGTTCCATCCTCAACTATATTCTGGAAACTACTGTGTAAAAATGACACTAGTCTTCTTTAAAAGTCTCAAGGAATTCTTCATGGAAAACATCTGGACCTAGATATTTCCTTCCTGGAGATTTTAAATTGCTAACTCCATTTCCTTACTGTTTGTAGAACCATTCATACGATCTGTTTAATTCTGACCGAGTTTGGATAGTCTGTGGTTTGGGAAGAATCGGTCCATCTCATCTAAGCTGGGGTACAGCTGTCGGTGGCGTATTCCGCAATGACCCTTTCAATGGCTCGGGACCAGCGGTAATGTCCCCTCTGTCATCCCTGAGATTAGTGAATGCTTTTGCTTTCACTGATTTACTATCTTGTCTTCCTATTCTCTGTTTCACTGATCTGCTCTGATATTTATTTCCTTTCTTCTGCATGCATTGGTTTAATTCTGCTCTTCTTCTTCTAGTTTCCCGAGCGAGGAACTTGGATTATTAATTTGAGATCTTGAGTCGGCACTGACTGCTATGAAATTCCCTCTCAGCACTGCTTCTCCCTCTCCCTCTGCCCCTCCCCACCTCAGGCTCACTCTTTCGCTCTCAAATAAATGGATAAAATCTTGAAAAAAAAAAAAAGAAAGATGCAACCACTGGGGGGAACTGGGTGAAGGATAAGCAGGACCCCTCTATACTAAGTTTGCAATTTCCTGTAAAGCTATAATTATTTCAAAAGAAAAGGTTTTTTTTTTTTTAAGATTTTATTTACTGAGAGAGAGGGGGGAGTGAGAGAGCAGGAGCAGGGGAGAGGGGCATGGGGAGAGGGAGAAGCAGGCTCCTGATGTGGGACTGGATCCCAGAACCCTGGGATCATGACATGAGCTGAAAGTAGATGCTTAACCAACCGAGCCACCCAGGCGCCCCCAGAAAAGTTTTTTTTTTAAAATAAAACAAAGTAAAAGGATGAAAATTATATACCATGCAAATACTAATCAGAGACAGCTGGGAGAGAGAGAGAGAGCAAAAGAGAGAGACAAACCAAGAAACAAGTGTTAATAACAGAGGACAGACTGACGCTCACCAGAGGGAGGTGGGTGGGGGAGGGACACAGGTGAAGGGGATGAAGGAGGGCACTTGTGTTAAGCACAGGGTGACGTATGGAAACCTGAAGCTGATATAACGCCGCATGTCAACTAACTGGAATTAAAATAAAGAAATAAAAATAAAGAAAGCTGGTATCATTTTATTGAAGATAGACATTATGAGCCCACATAGAAGAAATATTATCAGATAAAGATCAATCCAACAGTAAGTTAGTAACCCTACACTCGCATCATCTCATAACATACTCTAAAATACATAAAGCAAAACTGACATAATTTAAAGCAGTAGACACATCCTCAAAGATGTTGAGACTCACACAAGTTTCTCAGTAACTGATAAGTAAACTTCGAATATGAATACAGAAGATTCAAACAAGACTATTAATGGATTTGAATTTAATTAAAAGAGAACATTCATGATTTCAGAATAAAGCTTATCCCTGCTAATTTTGAAAATTAATCTGATTTATTCCCACTTGGATTTCTAATGCTTCTGAAACAAATCTTTCAGAAAATGAATAGTGTATGGTTCCTTTTCAGTGACCTAACTACAGGAAATGATTGAGTGGCTTTCACAAATAATTCTTCATTTAATGCTACATGTTTATTTGCATGCTTTTTCTTATAAATATTATTCAAATAACAGGTAAAATCCCACTCCCAGGAGTAGGCCAGGAGCTAAGCAAGACAGACAACACTGTAAGAAGAACTGAGTGTGCAGCCTGAGAGGAACTGAGCCTCCTCACTTGTATTGATAAAGGCTGCTGACTCGGGAGCTTGGGCATTAGAACTGGTTATGAAGATAAATTGTAGCATCCCAGTTCCCTGGGATCTTCAAAACACACACGCGCGCACACACACACACACACACACACACACACATCCAGAGGCAGCAGGCTGGGTAAGTTTTGAGATCCCAGACTTTAACTTTTTTTTTTTTTTGTGATCAGTATAACTTTTCTTTCTTTCTTTCTTTTTTTTAATTAACATATAATGTATTATTTGTTTCAGAGGTATAGGTCTGTGATTCAACAGTCTTGCACAATTCACAGCGCTCACCATAGCACATACCTCCCTCCCCAATGTCCATCACCCAGCCACCCCATCCCTCCCACCCCGCACCACTCCAGCAACGCTCCCTTTGTTTCCTGAGGTTAAGAGTCTCTTAAGGTTTGTCTCCCTCTCTGGTTTCGTCTTGTTTCATTTTTCCCTCCCTTCCCCTATGATTCTCTGCCAGACTTTAACTTTTAAAACAACCAAATGAACAAATCAATCTGTGCACGCACAGATGTGTGTCTGATCTGGGAGCAACAAGGGAACGGGGCAGGGGGACAGGGAGGTTGGCGGGGCAGGGCTGTGATGCCTCTGGGCCGGCTACCCGTCCCTGTCTTTGCAGGCCACAGATGAAATGGGGACGAGGCTGGCAGACACTTCCTCCTACTCCATGAGCTGGGGCGTGACCCCACAGGGGTCCCCAGGAGAAGGGGCTGGGGATTGTGGGGGAAGGCCTCCGAAACCACCCAGACCACTGTCCCTGGTGGTCATTGACTGGATTGTGCTCCAGGAGCCGGAGCCCATGGAGGTCAAGCCCGAGGCTGAGAAGCTTGGGGCTGGGTGCCTGTGGGTGTGTGGGGAGGGGTCGGGGCTGGCCCCACAGGGAGGAGCCCCAGAGGCTGGTGAGGGTCCAGGAGAAAAGACTGGGCTCAGAGGGCCCAGCGGGTGGATGGCAGGCGGGGAGACGCCCCAGAGAGGGCTCCTTCCTGGCTGCGGCTTCTCTGGGAGGCCCTGGGCTGGGCTCTGTCTTGCAAAGGCCCATGGAGAGGAGCCATGGGCTGAGCTCTTCTTCTCCTCTCTCAGCTGCTCCACCATCTCAGGAGCTAGAGCCAGGCTCCACCTGTGTCCCTAACTCGTGTGAGGAGCCAGGTGCAGGGGCAGAATCCATGCCACCTTCCATGGGGCTCTGGAAACACAGGAACTGTCACTTAGCTCGGAGGCATCACAGCCCTGCCCGATGTCCTCACTGTCCCCCTGCCCAGCCCCCTGCTGCTCCCAGATCAGACACACACCTGTGCGTGCACAGCCCAGAGTCTCCCAGAGATGCCCCAGGTAGGAAGGAGACCTCCCTGGGACGTCTCCCGGACTGCAGTCCACCCACTGGACGCTCGGAGCCCAGTCTTTCCTCCAGGCCCCACACCAGCCTCCGGGGCTCCTCTCTGTCGGACCAGCCCTGACCCTTCCCCCCACACACTCAGGCACCCAGCCCCGGTGTTCTCACCCTCAGGCTCGGCCACTGTGGGCTCTGCGTGCTCCAGCTGGGTCAGCAGAAGGTGGGCTTGGTGCTCCAGGTCGGAACAGGGCATGTTGAGCTGCACATGGGCCACCAGCTGCTTGAGGCAGGGAACGTCTTTGGCTGACAGAAGTCCTCCGAGTCTAGTCCAGCCATGTGCCCAGAACGGAGGAGATGGCCCTGGAGGTAGGTGGGCAAGAAACAAAGTCAGTGGCCGGGCCTGCCCTTCCACACACCCCCTGGGCAGCCTTGGGGATGCTCCATCCAGAGGTCAGGCCCCCCCAGCCCACCCACACTGGACATCCAGGCAGGGGCAGGTGTGGCCAGCAGGTGCGGGTGGCCAGCAGTCTGCATGAGAGGGAGCCCTCCATCACGGGTGTGAGCACCCCTGCCTTCCTCAGGGGAGCGTGCCCCACGCCTCTATCTGTCTGTGGTCCCTCCTATTGAACTGGAAACCCAAGGAGGGGGTGGTGTGGGTGCAGTGTCTGCTCTGTCCCAGCGCTGGGGAATCACAGAGGAACTGCAGAAGTCTGTGAGGGAAGAGGGAACCCAGCGGGTCCTGGGTTGGGGCTTGCTGCGCGGAGCCCACTGGCTCTAGCTCTGCAGGGGGAGCGAGCGCCTGCTCCGTGTCCGGGGAACACCCGCAGCTGACTGTGGAGCTGGGCCAGCTCGGATTTTGCATTGGCTCTAGCTCTGGAGTTGGTGATGGAGCCGTAGTCCCAGCGGGCTTACTCACACTGGGGCGCACTTGGCTCCAGCTCCCGGGCTCCCAAGATCCCAGCAGTGGCACCGCAACAGAAGATCAAATGCCTCGAGCTGCGGAGCGGGCTTTGGGCCTGTAGCTGCTCCTGCATCCACGTCGACGGTATAGTGGTGACCAACCCCGCTGCAGTGGCCAGTCCGCCATCTGGAGATGGTGCCCAAGCAGCAGGAGGAGAGCAGATCACCACCCTGCCAGTGTGGTCACCCTCTGCTGATCCCCACAGCCTGTCCCTGTGCCATCTCACAGGAAACCCCCCACAGCCTCCCACAGCAGCGCTGAGCTGTCTCGAGAAGTGGCTCTCGATCTCGGGCTGGCTCTCACTCTGGGAATGGTGCCGGATCGGGTGGGAGAACTGGTGTGGAGATGGCTTTGCTCTGGACCTCATGCCGGAGCGGGTTTTACCTGTGGACGGGGTCCACGGGTCGGAGCTGGACGGGCTCTAGTCTGTGGGGGCACTGGCTCAGGCTCTCGAGCTCCTTCCACGGCTGGCTCGAGTCAGCACTGGGACAGGTTCTAGTGCGTCAGATGGTTCTAGATCTTACCTGCCACCAGGGCGTGCCCGGCCCCATGCCTCCTGCAAGGTCTGGTGCTAGAGATGCTCTAGCTCTGTATCACCCCCTTGCGGACTGTAGGTGAGATGCTGACCTACTGGTTGGGCTGGGAGCTCCGAGGGCAGGGAGGGTGTCTGGGGGTCCCCTCTGCATTCCAGCAAACAGACACAGGTGGGGATGCTGCACGAGTGGATGAGAGTGAACACAAGTCTGTGGCCCAGATCTCTCTTCTGTAAGCAACATCCCCCACATCAAGGGGCTGCTGGGGGATCCCTGTGATTCACTACAATGTGAACTGATACCACTACCAGGCACTGTTCTGGGGTTGGGGACCCAGCGGTGAGGAAGCACGGTCCCTGCTCGCGTGGGGCTGGCCGGAGTAGAGGTCAAACGAGGACTTCACGACCCAGGGGAGTGTCTCTAATCAGGTGGGATCAGGTGCCGGGAGCAGCGGTTCAGGCCCTTGCCCCTGTCGGGCAGCTCAGGACCAACCTGTATGAGGCACGAGGTGAAGGTCATGCAGGATCCTTGGGCTGAATCCCCCCGTAGCCATTACCCCCAGGTAGCCGGTCCCGTCACCGCCCCGAGTTTTGTCATCCATGAAATGGGCAGGGGAGGAAAGCCCTTTGTGGGTTCAAGAGCCTTATCCAAGTGCGGAACCGGATCTAGATCATCTCTGGAGGGGGATTCAGCTCTAGCAGCTGCCCCAGAGCTCGAGGCAGGTCCAACAGCGATGCGAGCCACAGCTCCCGAGACTGGGGCAGCTGCAGCTTCAGCTCTCGCGCCAGCTCTGGGATCAGAGCCCGGTGTGGATCCTGAGCAGCTCCGACACCAGCTACGGATCTTGCCAGCCAAGGGCCAACACCTTCATCATCGCACCCTCGCCATCGTGCACGAGGTCAGGAGAGGGGCTGGGGACCGAGAGGGTCCCTCCTGGGCAGGTCACCCCGTGTGCTTTGGTCACTCCATTCAGAGCTCCCCCTCCCCACCCCTCCCAGAGGTCACAGCCCCGGGCGTCCCCACCCCTGCTTCCCAAACAAGGCTCAAGGTGGACAAGCAGACCATGGATGTTGGAATTCGAGACTTGTACCTTAAACACTGTATACGTGTTGACCCACAAACTCCCCTTTATGGATTCTGTTGCAAATAGGGGATTATGGACACGGGTCTTCCCTTCAACAAGCTGGGATTGAGCTGCCCACAGTAGGTGATGGGTGCACCTGCAGGCTGGGATGGGTGCTGCGCACTGTCCTCCCAGACAGGGGTGCCGTCACCCTTTCCTCCAGGGGACCTCCGCTTCCTCACGTTCTCCCCAGGGCTGCTGGTCCCCAGACCAGACACCTGCCGGTCTGAGGGTGACCAGCGCTGCCTCCATAGAGTTTTTTGTTTTGCCAGAGTCCTTCCCTGGTAGCTCCGCTTCTCTGACTCCCCCCGTGCCTGTCCCCACTTGGACTTGCATGCGTGTGGTCTCTCCCTGTGGAACCCAGTGACTTGGAGCGTGGTTTGGACCAGAGTCCGCTGAAACCTTTCTCTGGCCTGGGGTTGTGAGCAATGCATTGCCCTTTGGGGTGTGTCTTCCAGCTTTCTGCATTTCCCTGGTTTCTGTGTGGGCCACAGGAGGAACCAGCCCTGTCCTGTCTGGGGTCAGGCTGAGGTGTCCCAGCAGGAACAGGGGTCTCGGCCCCAAGATTGTGCCCATAATTCCTAAAGTGGCCTCTCTGATTACGTCTGATCTGTAAGCCCCAGGCATTTCAATATCGAATAAGGGAAATTCTGTGTCCAATAAACACAGAAGGAAACGAGTTCCCTTTGAAAATAGGGGGGCAGACACAAAGGCCCCAATTGCGTGATTCCACGTACAGGAAACACCCAGGAAAGGAACAGAGAGAGAAAGCAGCTTAGGGGTCGCCAGGGGCTGGGCTCGGGGAGAAATGGGCAGGGAGGCCTTCTGGCTCAGGGTGTCCTTTGCGGAAGCAGATATTGTGCAGCAATGTTCTGTGGTGCGGTGGCACAGCATTGGGAATAAAATTAATGCTCCAGACTTGTCCAACAGAAAACAATTAATTTTATTTAAAATAAATAATAAACAGCGTAGAGGATAAGGAAAGATAATATAACAGTTAATATGTACCAGAGAGAAAGAACACAGGGGGAGGGGATGAAACAATCTGGCGGGGCATCAGGGTCGGGTGATGGAAATAAGGGTAATGGTACAAGGGGCTCTCCCCACGAGGATGTGGGCTCTGGCTGTGGTTCTGGGAGCCCTGCAGGAACAGGAGGATGGGCAGGGCCAGATGCAAGAGCAGGGCCAGATGCAAGAGCAGGGCCAGATGCAAGAGCAGGGACAGGGGCCGGATCCACGGTAGGAGCTGGGTCATGGGCAAGTATAGGAGCACAGGCAGGGCCAAGGGAAGGGCCCGCGGCCCTGGAAAGCAGGGGAAGGGGCAGGAACAGGGACCCAGGCAGGGGAAAGGGCATTGGCTCTGGCAGGGGCACGGACAGGGACACAGGTAGAGGAACGGACAGGTGCAGGGGCAGGAGGTGGGTCATGGGCAGGAATGGGTGCACATGCAGGGGCAGGGAAACGGGTAGGGAAAGGGGAAGGAGCTGGGTCAGAGGCAAGCACTGGAGCACAGGGAGGGGCAGGGGAATGGACAGTTGCAGGGGCAGAAGCCGGGACAGGGGCAAGAACAGGAATACAGGCAGGGGCAGGGGAAGGGGCAGGATCCAGCACAGGAGCTGGGTCAGGGAAAAGAACAGGTGCACACGTCGCGGAAGGGGCAGGGGCACTGGCAGGGGTAGGGACGGGTCAGGATCCAGGGCAGGAGCGGGGTCTGGGCAAGGAGCAGGGCCACAGTTCGGGGCAGGCCCAGGGGCACTGGCTCCGGCAGGAACAGTGGCAGGAACAGGGGCAGGCTCTCTGGGCACAGGTTCTCGAGCAGGCCCTTCCTGGTCGGCGTCAGGCTCTCCGTGGGCAGGTGCCGGGTCAACTGCCGGCTCCTGGGCTCCTGCTGAAGTCTCTGCAGGCACCACCCCTCCCTGTAGAGCTGCTGATGGAGTTGGAGCCGGCTCTAGCTCCTTAGGTCGTGGAACATCTGTGAGAGGAGAAAAGCTCACCCCCGTGCCTGCTCTCCGTGGGTATTTGCAAGACAGAGCCCAGCCCAGAGCCTCCCAGAGAAGCCGCAGCCAGGAAAGAGCCCTTCCCGGGACGTCTCCCCGACTGCAGTCCACCCGCTGGGTGCTCTGCACAGAGTCTTTCTCCTGGCCCCACACCAGCCTCTCGGGGCTCCTCCCTGTGGGGCCGGCCCCGACCCGTGCCCACACACCCACAGGCACCCCGCCCCAGGCTTCTCAGCCTCGAGCTCGGTCTCCGTGGGCTCCATTCCTGGAGCACAATCCAGTCAATGACCACCAGGGACAGTGGTCTGGGTGGTGTCGGAGGCCTTCCCCCGCAATCCCCAGCACCTGCTCCTGGGGACCCCTGTGGGGTCACGCCCCAGGTCGCGGAAACGTCACGGCTGTCCGCCAGCCTCCTCCCGATTTCATCCGTGGTCTGCAAAGACAGGGACGGGTAGCCGGCCCAGAGGCATCACAGCCCTGCCCAGCCAGCCTCCCTGTCCCCCTGCCCTGTCCCCCTCCTGCTCCCAGATCAGACACACCTGTGCGTGCCCAGCCCTGCACGCGGTACAGTGACCCCCGCTCCAGGGCAATTGGGATAAACCCAGGGCAGAAGCTCGCATCCACACACACCCCGTCCCACCCAGCCACCCTTGACCTTGAACAAGACCTGCCCACTGGGTATCTGACCCCTCATCAGCCTGCTCTTGAATGGGGTTGGCCCACCCTACATGACCCCTCTTCACACACACACACACACACACACAAACACACACACACACACACACACACATGGGTGGGGACCTGGGGCTGCACAGGTGGATTAGACCCTGTGGGGCTGGGTGGCCGGCTCTGGGGCTCCTGGTGTCACCTTGTGGTCTTTCCGACCAAACGGCCAGAGGCGGTGGGGAGCCCTGAACGGACATCTTGAGACAGCATTTGCTGGGCGCGCTTTCTTCCGTCGGCAACCTCCGGATCTTGGAACACAGCATGCGAACATGTTGGTTTGACTATCTCTAAAGTAATGAGCTGGGCCGGGGGCTGTCTCTGGAATGTGGGTTCCTGGTTACCTGGGTTCCAAATTCTGATGGGCTCTGTTGTCAGGGAAGTGAGGTCACCATGGCCGGGGTCCCCTCACCCAACTTCCTCCTCAGACAAGAGCCCCAGCCGCGAGGGCCCCTCCCCCAGCTGTTCAATGCTGACCCCCCCCATGCCCCATCTATACAGTGACACCCTCACACCCCACCCCACCCACAGCCCACACAAGGCCTGGGTGCAGCCCTTGTGTGAGGACACAGAGCTGGGTTCAGCCTGGGCTCCTGCGCGTGACCAGGGCTGTGACCCTCGACAGACCCTGTGCAGGCCCTTCTGCACTTGGGCTTTGGCCCCTCGACATGCTTCACTTAGCCGCTGAGGCAGAAATGCAGTCCTGTGCTGAGCCCTTCCTCCCAGCCTGCTGTGGCCTCGCCTGCTGTGGCCTCGGCGTGGCCGTGAGACGAGCAGGACGTGGCCGCCCTCGGTGGGAGGGGGACAATGGCAGCAGAGCCGGCGCGAACCAGTCACGGACAGTCACCCCCCAAGGCGGGCGCAAGTTGCGGAGACCCCCGCCGCCCAGCAGGGCCGGCCTGAGCCACCTGACCCCACGCTGCCCAGACGGGAAAGCTAAGTCCATTCGTGTCGGTTCATAGCACAGAGATCCTGTGGGTGGTCCTTACGTGGCAGTAGCTGACTGATGCCGTTCTACTGTGTTCTCCTCGGGTGGCCCTAACCGCACCAGCGAATTGCATCGCCAACTACATACTGGTGACTCCACGTGTCCGGCTCCCACATCTCTCTATCCTCTGAACTCCAGCCCCTCACGTGGCATCTCCGTTTGGGGGTCCTGGGCTCCAAGCTCAGGCCCCGAGCCTGCCTGGGGCTCCCTGTCCTCGGACTGAACCTCCCTCCACGGCCTGTGCTCTCGCCCCCTCACCCTTCCTTCCGCTTCCACCACTCTGGGGTTTTTCACAAGTGGTCTCCTCTTCCGCGGAAGCCCACCCAACTTCCCTAACTACCTCTGTGCTTCAGCTCTCTTCCGAATGTCCCTTCCTCCGAGAAGCCCTCCCTGACCCCTCCTGCTCCACCCGGCGTGAGTCAGACCTGCCGTTGTTTTGCACTCTCTCCAGACACTCTTCCCCGATCTTGTGTGTTGTGTTCTGGGATCTCTCACCTGCTCAGGAAGGGCCAGACGGGCACACAGGGAGGATGGCCTGCAGAGATGGGGGCAGTTTTGGGGGACGCACCAGCCCTCGAGGAGCACCCATGGCCACCAGCAAACCCCCAGGTGCTGGGGCAGAGGAAGCGGCAGTCTCCATCCCAGCCTCAGAAGAACCAGCCCTGGCTCGTGAGCCTTCGGGTGGACGGGAGCGGCACTCCTGTGGCCACCTCCGGCTGCCACTGGGCACCGCTGTTCAGCTCAGCACAATTCTGATGAAAACTCCATTGTTTATTCCTCATGCAATGAGACTTTGCGGTCTTTGTTTCCAGGTCTGGGATCACTCTTGGGTGTCGTCCAGATATTTTAGCGTCTCGTCTAGGAGCCCTCATTGTAGTGGACTCTTCTTAAATCCTCGTCGGAGACACGGGTGCGGAATGTCCTTTAATTCCCTCTGAGGTGTCCACGCTGAGCGAGCTCTTCAGCAGTCTTCTCGAGCCTGGGCTGGTGTGTGCAAGGCGGCCATCCGTCTTGGAGCACAGTGTCCTCAGCTTCTGCTTGCCACCACACCCTCCAGATGACCAGCGACCCTGTCCCACTGTGTCTGAGTCATGTTGGTGTCCCAGCTTCCCTCGTGAGCCAGCGCTGGAGGGCTGCATTTGTATTTCCCCTTCTAACCTCGGAGCCTGGGAAGGTGGGGTGGGGTTGAGGACACAGCGCAGATCAGCTGAGGCTGTGTGCAGGTGTCTCTACAGAATCTGAGCGCTTTAGTGATGTGCCACCCTGAGGTCAGCGGGGCCAAAGCCAGGGGAAATGTCATCATCTGCCTGGAGACGGGAAGGGGTGAGGGGCTGATGGAGGACCCTAAGAGTGAGCAAGAGGAGCATCGAGCCGAGGATACTGGGCTTCTGGGGGACACTGCTCCCTGATGGAGTGGAGGGGAGGTGACATTCTAAGCGGAAAGAACCTGGGTGAACTGAGTGGTGGGGGGGGGGGGGAGTAAGGAATAGGAATTCCAGGACTGAGCGAGGCAGGAGGGCAGGTGAGTCCACCCTCAGGGGTGCTTCCCTCCCTGAGTCTCAGCTTCCTCACCCGTGGAAGGAGGAGCACCCTAGCACCTATGGCAGGTGCCCTGCTGACTAGAAAGAAACCTCTGCAACGTGGCCGGCCATGTACTAGCTGGAGAGGAGGGGGCTATCGCGGGCATCCCGCCGGCCCTCAGAATGTCCCTTCCAGCCCCCCTGGCGGGGACACAGTGTGGCGGCCCAGCCATCCTAGGGCACAGCCCTGGTGGCACCAAGGAGCGCTCAGCCAGCTTCCAGCAGGGGGCGAAGGGGCCCCGGGGCCAAGGCGGTGAATGAGGTGCTCCACCTTGGGCGGGGTGGCCAGGCTGCCAGGGCCTCCTGCTGCTCCGGGCGGGGCCGTGGCTCTGTCCGGGCCCGGGTTCCGTCCGGACGTTGGGCTGGCCGAGCAGGGGACCCGGCTTGGGGAGCAGGACTGGGGACCCAGGCTGGTGCTCACGGGCAGGTCCCGGAAACCCCATCTCTCCACCCGGCGGGGTCCTCAGGCCCCCAGAGATTTCCTCTCCGGACCCTGGTTCTCGCTCCCCTCGCTCAGTCGGGCGTTGGGGAGTCGGGTCCCCCGGAGCCGTCCCAGTCCGACCCCGGGAAGCCGGGGCGCAAGGTCGCAAGGTCGCAAGGTCGCGGAGGGGCTGGGGTGCAGGCAGCGCCAAGGGTACGGGAGGAGGTCTCCGCGGGACCCGGGGCCATGGCTGAACTGCCCCAGAGTCAGGCCGCTGACGGGAGGTCCCCGGGTCCCCTGGCAGGAGGGGCCGCGGCAGGGACGACGAGCAGCGCGCCCGAGGGCCTGCAGGGGGCGCCCCCATCCGCAGGGTGCAACGGGAGGTCCGGAGCTTCCTGGGACCGGTGTGCTGGGAGCCGGGAGACCGGGAAGCCGCGGGCGCCCCTGGGGTCTGCGGTCCTGGTCCCGCGGAGTTCCCCGGTCCTGCCAACGCCCCCTGTGCACCCGCTTCGGGCTCTCTCTGCACTGGGGTGCTCGGGGCTGGGCGAAGGGCTGTGCGGCCTGGGCTGGGGTGGGGAGCCGGCGAGCGGGCGCAGTGGGGGCCGCCCCCAGGACTCAACCCTGGGCGCAGAACACGGGAGAACGCGGGCTCAGGTGGGGACAGCCCTCCTGTGGCCCAGGCGCAGGGGCCCCGGGGCTCGCGGTGCGCTAACTTCCAGACTGCGTGCACCTGCGTCCTAGGGCAGGCAAGTGTTTGGGGGGTTAAGGTAGAACAGAGGCGTCACCGAGGTTGGGGGAGGAGGCCGCGGCCTGGAGTCTCTGGAAAGAGCTGTTGTGGGATGTGTGCTCAGGCTCGCTGTCCCCCAAATCACTCCCGAGTCGTCCCTGCTTACTGTCAGCCCGGGCTCTGCTCCTGTCACTGACCTTCAGGAAAGCCGGGTGGTGAGTGTGCTTCTCGTTTCACTGGTGCAAAACTGGCTTAGGGAGATCAGGGTCGCCCTCCCGGATCATAAGGCAGGAAGGGCCAGACCGGAGCCTGGGATCCAGGTCTCTTCAGCAGCAGCCCGTCCTTCCTGGTTCTGCTCTCAGCCTCCTTTATCATAGTTTGTTCCTTTTTTCCTTGAAAGATTCTTTCACAGCATTGATACAATAAACCACACACGAAGCGTGCAGCTTAGTAAGTTGTGACCCATGTAGACACCTGCGGATCCGGCGCTCCTGTCAAGGCAACAACGCACGTGTCCCCCCACGGGCTGTCCCTCAGGCCTCTGGTACTTGCTGTGGAACACAAAGGCAAAAGAAATAGAGAAAAGAAAAATCAAACTTCCTTACAGTTCACAGCCCATCGACACGTCCTTGAGACAGGCATCGTGACCTTCCCCTGGGAGTTTAACTGCCCCAATGTTCACACTTGCTGGAGGCAGAAGACAGCCTTAGTTTGACATTAGCCTGACCTCCAGGATCCTGTAAAAATCCCCTTGGAAACTTCCTTTATCTCTGCGCCCCCACAATATGTGTTAGCCATCATCCCCCAAGCATATGACCGTTGATATACCTCTGGAGAGTCTCACGACTGAGGTTTTACTGGGCGGGAGTAAGTGACGTTTTCCTAACCGCAGCTAGCCCCTCGGGGTCCTGGAAACCTTGCTTCCAAATTCCTTGGAGACTTAGCAGTATCCATTACACCCCCTAACTTGAAAGTATAGGATCAGTGTCTCCTCATGACCCCAGTGCAGCTCTTTCTACCCTCGGGTCCTACCCCCGTGCTTTAATAAAACTACCCTTTTTGAGCTAAACACATCTCAAGAATTCTTTCTTGATCGTTTTCTCCCGGACCCCATTTCCCAGCGTACTCTGCTGTCTAGGTTGACCTCAGGCTACGGGGACCAGTGCTCTACCTGCTCTGGGACTCTTGGGGAGCAGGGGCTCTGTCGTTGGTCTCCATACACTGTGCTTCCAGCAACATCTAGCCCATGACTGACCCCATGCAGACCTGAACATAGAGTTCAGGGCTTTTGAGAAACCTGGCAAACAGTCCCCATTCTCAGATTCCCTACATCCCTTCATCTGTTTATTTATTCATTCCACCGATATTTTTAAAGATTTGATAAGTACCAGGAGGCCTGGTGCTGGGTGGACACCAGGTGAGGAGGTGACCTGAGAGATATGAATGGGGAGCTACATTAGTTTTTCTTTTATTGTTTGTGCTTTTGGTATCCTACGTAAGAAATCAGGTTCACTCAACAGGTTCTCACTCTGGATGAGGGCTGTTTATGGCTGAAGCCGGGAACAGCCATGGCCGAGTGGATCTGCACTGAAAGCTCCTCGGCACCTCGGCTGCTCCTGGAGAACACACACCATGGATCACAAAGAGGGTACGGGGTTGCGGCTCCTTGGCGATCTGAGAAGAGTCTCAGAATCTCAGAGATCGTCGTCTATCAAGCCTTGGTGCTGAAAAATATGACAGAACACCCAGGCCAGATGTGAGGAGACAAGGGGCAGTATGATTTCCGAGAGGCTGTGCATTTTGACTGGGGGATGGACCCACCGTGAGCTAGTTCAATACTGGAGTCCATCAGGCTACATTCTACATGAAAAAAGACGCAGGCAAAAGTGCTCCAGGCAAACAAAACATAAATGCATAAGTAACTGATTTACTTTGACAAGAGTAATTCCACACTAATAATTAACATAAAAGAGTTTTCATTTCTGGTCTGATTATTTTCAGACCTCTTATGACCTTAGCCATTTCCCACCCAACGGCCTTCCCCAAGTGCTGCTGCGTGATTCCCGTTGGTGGATCTTCCTAACTCCATCAGAGGTCAGCACTTGTGGCTGACCTCCCGGGAGCTTCGGTCTCCTCCTCCAGTCTGGCCTCCTGGGCCAGACACAGCCCAGCTGTGGATGCTCCCTGGGACTACTCATCCCCATAATCAGATCTCTGGTAGCACTTCCCTTTAACTACACATACTTCCACAAGGTCTATAAAATAAAGACTGGTCAAATTTTGCTTATCAAAATGTTTTTCTCCACTGTTTTTATCTAAATGTGGTAAAACTTGCTGACATGGCACCAACTACTTTGGGGAAAGCAGAACAGACTAAATCAAACGACTGACCAAAACCAACGACCAAGAAAGTAAACAGTCAACAAAGGCAAGTCTTTTATCCAGCAAAGTCATCAAAGGACAAATAACCCCACGGTACCTGCCTGTTCTACCTCAAGCCTTCCTTCCCACACTCTAAGTGGGTTCTACTGAGTTCCAAGCAGGGACGGGGCGGTGTGTGTGGAGCCCTGAGGTTCTGGGTCGGGCAGGAAGGTGTCCTCAAAGAGCCAGGGTGGGGGCACGTGGAAATGCAGTCCTGAAGGACTCCCAGAGATGCACTCTACACTCCTCTGTGTCCTTCAGCATCTCTCAGAGCCTTGATACTTGACTGATGATTAACTGTCCTTACAAAACAATGCTCTCAAGAAAACAGCAAGGTGAGACACATATTCCTCCCAAAGGATAATCCTATAACTTACATGAAGAGCATTTTAAACTATAGAAGAAGCTGCTGTGAATTGCCTGAAGTGAGTGTTGGTCATCAGATTTCCCTTAAACAATGATCCACCGCAGGTAAGCTAATTTTTCTTCAATTTCCTTTCAAAATAAGTATGACATGATGGTAGGAAATGGCACCATAATGACTAGAATTTAAATGAATTAATTCTTCCCAGACTATTGTTAAGTACCTATAATCCACGGCGGCACAGCCCATCTTCCCACCTGCCTGTCACAACGACAACAGGCCTCAGGCAGGCTTTAGCTCACGTGTCTTCCCAGAGCTCAGGGGCTCACGCTTCATCCTGGGGCCCCACTCCACGAGAATGGTCCACGTGCACAGGGCTGCGTGCACAACGTCTGCGTGAAGTGCCACGATGTCATCTGGCCTGTGTGCAAATTCGCCATCTTTGTTTCCTCTCTAGATGCACAACTAGTGACAGACTGTGGGCAGGAGAGACACACGGAGTACTGGCGGGCACGCGGGCAGAGCCTCGCCTCTCAGCCAGGCCAACTCAGCACCGCCAGGCAGCTGGCCCCACGCACCGCCCAGTGTGGCCCTTGGAAGCTCTTTCAAGGCGAGATACATCTGGGCCCGCTGGGGTCTCTGGCTGAAAGGCACCCTCTCCACGGTGAGCCCTCTGCATGAACGACTCAGGCTGCCGGCCTGGGGTGCGGCCCTGGAACCTCTGCAGTCTGGCCCACAGCTGGAACAGGAGAACCGCTCACGGCAGCCAACCACCATCATTCTTGTTCTCATGTCATGATGAAGCATCTACTTCTCATTTGGTCTCATTTCTTTCAAATCCAAGCAAAAACACTGTTACAGAATAGCTGACTTGGAGGCTGCAGATCTTTCCCCCTTTTGAAATCCAATCATTGGAACAGCTTTCTCCAACAGGAGGTCATGTCGGCTCCTGGCCCCTCAGCCACTGGTCACACAGATCACCATCTCAACAGCGGAGGAAGAAGACAGAAGTGAATTTCACAGCCTGTCCACACGGAGCTCGTGAGTGGGGTAGGGGCAGAAGAGTGACTCAGGACCGGTCAGGACGGTCAGGGGCAGGCTGCGCCCACAACTACTACGGAGCTGGCTCTGGCCTGGCCGATTCCATGAGTGAAGAGTAAGATCTGGACTTTGGCAAGCATCTTCAAAGCGACACCCCATCACTCCGAACACACATGGGAGTGTATGGAGTTGGAATAAAAAGGGCGGGGCCGACGTGTTCAGGGTCATCCTGCACTATGGTCTTGCACATCAGCAGCCCAAACTGACAAGTCACTGTGCTTTCTTTTCCAGTGTTTCTGTGAGCCTCTGCACCTACACATCAGGGACCCACCATCTGCCTCCCTCACACAGACAGGAAATAGCTTCCCCAGGGCCCTGAGGCGGCCTCAGCACCTGACCAACAGCAGTGAAGTCTTGTGCTACAAGTCACCAAGTTTCTCATTTAAAAAACTATCAGCTGGCCAAACAGGGTAAATAATTTTTCTTAGAGGGGTGGGGCAGAGAGAGAGAGTGTTAAACGGGACAACCTGAGATCATGACCTGAGCCAAAATCAAGAGGCGGTCGCTTGACTGACTGAGCCCCCCAGGCGCCCCAAGACAGGGTAAATTCTTGAGATGACAGTGCTCAACATCTGACTGGGATCTGTAATTAAAATGCAAAGTATGCATTTAATATTTTTAATGGGAAACCAATTTGGGAATAAAAGGCTTCACTGCAACTATATTTTTATATGGCAATAAATAGAAAATGAAATTTTAAGAAGGTAACAAATGAAACAGCATCAACAAAATCTAACTACCTAAAAATAAATCAAACAAAAGGTGTACAAAACTCTACAGAGAACTACTGGGTATTTACCACAAAGATACAAATGTAGGGATCCGAAGGGGTACGTGCACCCCAATGTTTATAGCAGCAATGTCCACAATAGCCAAACTGTGGAAAGAGCCAAGACGTCCATCGACAGATGAATGGATAAAGAAGATGTGGTATATATACACAATGGAATATTATGCAGCCATCAAAAGGAATGAGATCTTGCCATTTGCAATGACGTGGATGGAACTGGAGGGTGTTATGCTGAGTGAACTAAGGCAATCAGAGAGGGTGCCTGGGTGGCTCAGTTGGTTAAGCGACTGCCTTCGGCTCAGGTCATGATCCTGGAGGCCTGGGATCAAGTCCCGCGTCGGGCTCCCTGCTCAGCAGGGAGTCTGCTTCTCCCTCGGACCCTCTTCCCTCTTGTGCTCTCTATCTCTCATTCTCTCTCTCTCAAATAAATAAATAAAATCTTCAAAAAAAAAAAAGAAAAGAAACTTATAAGTTAATCAGAGAAAGACATGTATCATATGATCTCACTGACATGAGGAATTCTTAATCTCAGGAAACAAACTGAGGGTTGCTGGAGTGGTGGGGGGTGGGAGGGATGGGGTGGCTGGGTGATAATTGGGGAGGGTATGTGCTACGGTGAGCGCTGTGAATTGTGCAAGACTGTTGAATCACAGATCTGTACTTCTGAAATAAATAATGCAATATATGTTAAGAAAAAAAAAAGAAGAAGATAGCAGGAGGGGAAGAATGAAGGGGAGTAAGTTGGAGGGGGAGACAAACCATGAGAGACGATGGACTCTGAAAAACAAACTGAGGGTTCTAGAGGGGAGGGGGGTGCGGGGATGGGTTAGCCTGGTGGTGGGTACTAAAGAGGGCACGTTCTGCGTGGAGCACTGGGTGTTATGCACAAACAATGAATCATGGAACACTACATCAAAAACTAATGATGTAATGTATGGTGATTAACATAACAATAAAAAATTTAAAAAAAAAACTCTACAGAGAACTACAAAGCTGCCATCAGATCCAAATCCTGAGAGAAAATCCTTGTGCCCTCTCCTGGCTCTGGAGGTGACTGTGCCATGTGGGGTACTTTTCCTCACTACAGAAACTGGAGCTCACAGTGTTTTCTTTCTCCCCTGTGTGCTGCGTGCACGAGCTACAGGCAGCCCGAGCTCCCTGCACCTGACCCGTACGGTTTGGGGACACAGTGGGACGGGAGCAAATTCAGGTGACTGCCTTCATCCCAAGGAAACCGGAAGTCTAGAGGACTCTTTTACATACACCAATATTACAATCTCTCTTCTAAGCTGAAAATCCTTAAATGGCTTCTTCCTTCTTCTGACAAGACCTTCAGGAAGGAGCCTGGCTACCCTTCCCCCACATCTGCACGCTCACTCACATACAGTCTCACACGCTCGGCCATGCACACAGGTCACGCACTGTCCCATGCTCAGTCACACACTGTGTGAACTGCGCTTTGCAGCCTGGTTGTGTTCAGCCAAACTCTCGCTCCCTCGCACTGATTTCAGGGGGATTCCACACATTGTCTAGCAGACATTTCCAACTCTTACCAAGTGATAAGCAATATAAATCTGTGAAACAGAAAGGAAGTAAGCAAATATTATTCCAAAATATTAATAGTGGCTAAGTTAATAACTTTTTTTTTAATTTTATCCATTTTTTTGACAGAAGAAAGATTTGAGAGCGCACAAGCAGGGGGAGTGGCAGAGGCAGAAGGAGAAGCTGAGCAGGGAGCCTGATGTGAGGCTCAATCCCAGGACCCTGGGATCATGGCCTGAGCCAAAAGCAGACACTCAATTGACTGAGCCACCCAGGCGCCCCCTAAGTTAATAACTCTTATCGTACTAAGGAAGCCCTTTGGAAAGGCTTTTTCTCAAATAATGCTAAATTGTCTTTAATTAGAAGATGCTTTCTTCATAAATATTTTTACAAAAACACATAAAGATCTCGGTATTCTCTCCAGACCTCATTATGCACTGCCTCGTCTCCCTCATCTGTTTCCATGAACACCTTGAACATACTGTTACCGAAGCACTCGTAAAAATAAAGTTACAAAGCAATGGCCAATGACTATCTCCTCCACAGGCATCCTCATTTTTACATCCCCATAATTTCCTCATTATCTGGCATTAGCAAGTGCTTTCTCAAATGATGACAACTGCTCACTAATCCTGGTACGTGAACAAGAGGGAAACGAAGCAGACTATACCAACAGAAATCTGCAGCAATTAAAAGTAAACTATAGACATATACTAAAACCCCTTAAGGATTATATATATATTTTTAAAAGATTTTATTTATTTATTTGACAGAGAGAGACACAGCGAGAGAGGGAACATAAGCAGGGGGAGTGGGAGAGGGAGAAGCAGGCCTCCTGCTGAGCGGGGAGCCCGATGTGGGGCTCGATCCCAGGACCCTGGGACCGTGACCTGAGCCGAAGGCAGACGCTTAACGACTGAGCCATCCAGGTGCCCCCACAAACCCCTTAAGTATTATGAAGCATTTATAATATCAGCTGTTAAAATCAAAAGTTACTGAGTCCTCCAAATCTGATTGGGGAGTCACTGGGGAGAAGGGACTTCAAGCTATAGCAAAACACCATGATCGTGCAAAGAATCCAATGAAGCACACACGTGTACATGAGCAGATGCACAGCCATCCAGTCAATACAAACCAGGAAACAATGTGGGTATCACAGTCTATTAAATCCTATCCAAACTCACACTGAACTAGTGAAAGTACTTCATCTTACTGGCTCGTAATATTTTCAGGGAGAAGGACTTTCTCCAGAGTAAATATGCTAAACAAAAACACTGGACTGAGTATATCCCACAGAGACTGGATGTGGGAAAATTTAAGAACTTGAAACATTCTCTAGGCTTTCCCTTTTCAGTTCAAAGCTTCTGTTCTCATTTATTCAAATTTAAGGTTTGCTGTTTTTAACTTATATACACAATGAATATATTTGTATTTAACACAAGATTTAACTTACCCTGGTAAATGTGCCTTCAAAACTATGAATATCCAGTTGTGGCTTCTGGGCATACACATAAGCACTGACTGAAAAAAGGTCCTGGAATACAGAATATCTGAATTCATTACATTATAATTAGACAAAATTACTTGGAAATTTTTCATTCACCAACTAATATTTTTCATATGTTATGTACCAAAAGTGATGGTCGGTTTTCCTATACTTTGTGTGCCAACACTAGGTTAGGATGGAGGATAACTAAGGGAAATAATTTTTAAGCTCAACAGAGGTGTGGCAATTTCTCTTGGTTCTAAAAGACTACTACTTAATGATAGGTGTATGTCGAGCACTTGGGAGTTGCTCAAAAGCTCCATGTTGCCTGGGGCTGTCCCAGATTCCAAGTTTAAAGGTGGAAATATACTTCGTGGAGTTCTGTCATACTGTGTATGAGTACTCAGGAGTTACATGGGTACCCAAGAATTTAGTGGGATTTAAATAATCCTCACAATTCTGCATAAGTTCTATAAAACAATTTAGCAAATTCCTAAATTTACTTGCATGTTTTTCTAACAGCTACTGCATTTGCCATAAACAGGTGACTTCCTTGAAGCTATGAACATACTGCATTTCTCCCATGTGCCTGAAGCACATCCCCACGATCTATATTTATAAAATTGTATGGGAAGGCTTTAACTATTCACACATCACAGCAACTTTCCCAGAACTAGCTCTGAAGTAGAAAAAAGTCGTTTAGATTACCCGACTCACAGGCAACAGGTAAATGCTTAAACAGTAAGTCTCTGGACATGACACTGAAGCACCTTATTTTAAGGCAATTTATAAAAGTACATCTGTTGATTTATAAATTTTAGTTTTTAAAACTCTATATAATTTTATTAAAATAATGTTATAATAGGTGAAAATGTATTGATAACAAATTTTACTTTTTTAATGGTGCATGATTATGTTTACCAGGAGATCACAAAGAATTTATAGTACCAAAAAGTTCCTTGCCTGTATGGACTTTAACCACCAACACCCACACAGGATTCTGACTGTACTGCCTACTAGACAGCCCAAGGGCGAGTGACTTCCCATTTCTTCTGTGTGGTGATCCCACACATCCTAACGTGACCGGCGTGTAACTGACATTAGGAGACAAAACTCCAAAGCACACAGGTAGGAAGCATACCTGAGTTCACAGAGGGAGGATGCAAATGATCATGTGGATGTAGAGTGACCTACTGAATTTGTTATAATCTAAATATGCTCCTGTATTTTTCAAACTGATTCATGTGGACACAAGTAATATTCTTAGTGGGTGAGTTACATCCACCAATGGAGATGATACTGGAGCCTTTCAGAGTAAACTATCAGAAGTCTTTGAGTTCTTGGGATTTCAGTTGTTTTAAAATATATATATCTATTCTTAATTGGCTATCAGAAAGCTGGACAAGTACAATGCTATACGGAAGTTTCAGAAATCTGTCCTTATTACAGGCCTGAAATTTAAACAAGACCCACATCAGCTAGGAGGGAAAGAACCCCAGCCCGCTGTGTCCCCATGCTCCTCGCCACGGCTGCTGCCTGCCCGCCCTCAGGACCCTGAAGCCACAGTGCCCTGGCCCATTCGCTGCCCGCATTTCCAGTCTCCCTGCTGCCCTCTGAAGGAAGACTAGGATTCCTTTTCCGTTTCGTTAATAATCTACGCGTTAACAACGGGCATCACGTACACCTGAAGATACCTGAAGGCATTTGGGGTCTGTTGAGTCCAGGGTTCCAGATGATGGGACTTCCAGGCCATGCTGTGAGAGCTGTGCTAAGACGCAGCATCAGCCCTGCTCCAAGGAGGGCTTCAAGATACCTGAAGGTACTCAACTGGAAAATGAAAAGAGACTTCTAAGTTTAAGGTAAATTCTGTAATACAAATGTAGGTTTGATACAACAATCTAGCGACTACTGAAAAAACTAATGGAAAAAGAGAAAACGAGCCACTCACACAAGAACTCGTCAGACTCAAGCTCACTGCACAGCAAGGTAAAAGCTGTGGATGGAGGGCCGAGCTGGTGTCTGAACAGGGTGGGCTTCCCAATGTGTCCTGAGAACGAGGCACCCCCCTCCCCCATCTCCACCGTCCCCTCAAGCCCTCCTTGGAGCAGGGCTGATGCTGCGTCTTAGCACAGCTCTCCCAGCATGGCCTGGAAGTCCCATCATCTGGAACCCTGGACTCAACAGACCCCAAATGCCTGCACTTGACTCTAAGCTGGACCCTACGTGGTCTGCCAGGGCCGTTTCAAGCATGGCACGATCAGCGCCAAGCTGAATCGAGGAACAGGCTCGCAATCAGAGCTGGGACCTGCAACAGGTGTAAGAATTCACAAGCCCTGAAGGGAAATTAACCATTAAAACAAGCCGGATGCTAGCTGGGCCATCTGGTTTCCCTGAGCTGCCCACGATCAAGGGCCCATGCTCTGATGGGCCATCTGAAATCAAGATGCTAGGGGCACCAACTTGTGACCCCTGCCCAAAGCTGCAAGAGGGAGGTCCATCCCATGCTGGTGACCCTCCACAGCCCCATCTGTCTCGGGAGTGTCTGGCTGCTGTTAACTTGTGCTTGGCATTCCAGATCAGCTGCAGTTTGCAACAGTGGACCACGAGCCTGAACCCACTTCCCTCACCTCCCCCTGTATGCACCTGAGAGTAAGGTAGTTTGATTAGTAAGTGCCGCTGCCCCAGAAAGTACATGATGTCTGTGGGCCATTCCCCAGATAAATGATGGGGACAAAAGCGGTGGTGGGGTATGTAAAGCCCTTTTGAAATGGTCTGAAGATTCAGATTTCCTCTTGACCAATTCCTAAACATGATGTGTCTTCAGGATTAAGTTGTATGAAAGTATTTTCCTGTATGGGGAACCTGGGTGGCTCAGTCTCTTAAGAGTCTGACTCTTGATTTTGGCTCAGGTCATGATCTCAGGGTCATGAGCCTGCTTAAGATTCTCTCTCCTTCTCCCTCTGCCCCTCTGCCTCCACCCCCCCCACACTATCTCTCTTTCTCTAAAGAAAAAAATAATTTCATGTAAAAAATGCTTTGTGCTTCTTCTTCTTTTTGTTTTTTAAGATTTATTTGAGAGAGAGCAGGAGAAAGAGCGAGCGGGGGTGGGGGGAGAGGCAGAGAAAGAATCTCAAGTGGACTCACCGCCAAGCACGGAGCTCAATCTCATGACCCTGAGGTCCCTCGATCCCTCAATCTCATGACGTGAGCCAAAACCAAGAGTCAGACAGTCAACAAAATGAGCCACCCAGGCTCCCCAAATGTTTTGTGCTTCTTGCATAAAACCCTTTCAGCTGAAAGTCTGGGAAGACAACATGAAGACCCCTGGTGGCACAACACTGGGGAGGAGCAGAGGAAAGAGGGCACTTTTGCTTCTCACAACTGTCGGCAGGCTCTCCAGTCCAGCAGGAAACCCTCCTGCTGCCAGTGATTGGCATCTGAGATTCAAAGGGGCTGCCAGGCCTACAGCACGTCTGGCAGCTGGGATTTCTCACTTGCACATGGTGGTAAAAGGTGAACGGTACTGTTTTAACGGGCTCTGGCCAGGGCCTATACGAGGCAGACCTGGCAGCAGGCATGCAGACTGGTCTCACCCGGCTGCGTGAGGTCCCAGAACAATACTGCTAGCACTTCTCCTGTGAAGACACCTTGGCTGAGGCAGTAGGCTGTGCAGAAAAAGGAACGCAGACTTGAGAAAGGCCTGCTTACAAGCAAGGCTGGCCCTTGGGTAAGGTCTAGAGATGTGGATTTCAGGAGCATTCCCACCATTCCCAGATAAGAAAGACTCCCTGTGCCTGAATGATTTATTCAAGCAGCGTGGTTTATACCGAACATAGGCTTCCTTCTGGGAGTCTGGCACCTTGACAAGTGCCAGACAGAGGAATGCCTCCATGAGTCTCTCCTGTGTTTCCTTGGTAGGCACCATCTCACTTGTGTTCTCGTAACGAGCTGCTGGGGGTGTGCAGCGCGTCCTGTGAGGGTCCACTGGGAGGCGCTCCGGAACCGTGCACCATGCTTCCTCCAGATTCACCCCAGGGCCTTTCACTCAGCTGTCTGTGCCCTGGGTCCCGTTGCTAAAATCAATCATGGTCATGAGGAGGACTATGTGCTGAGTCCTGGGGGATTCTCCCAGGTAATCATTAAAACTGGGGGTGGTCTTGAAGGTCCCCCAAAACAGAGAGTTGACCATTTTTATAGTTCTCATTTTCATTTTTTGTTATTTGTTATATTTTGGGTTTGCCTCAGAATAAATGTTTTAGCGTGGCTTCCGCACTTAGAAAAATCACAGACTTGAAGGCATGAAGACTCAGAGGCCAAAGATGGGGGTAACCACAGCGGCTGAGGAGCGACGGGGGACGTGGAGACCTGAGGTGGGAGAGTGCCTCGGAGGGGCCCTAACTCTGGCATCCTCTCACCCCGACCCCACATGACCCACATGCGGGGCGGCTTTCCAGCAGTCCAGCTGAAAGAAGTGAACAAAGACCCCCAATTGCAGGGAAGCTAGAGCTCAGAGTTCGACTTCAGCCCAGTGAACTACCAAGTAGAACAAAACCAAATTCAAAAAACAGTACCCTTTAGAAGACCATAAGGCAATCCAGAGTGTCTATAATGTATCATTAGAAATGCTGAAGACACCATCCAAACAAACTTCTAGACGTATGAAGACATAAGAACACAAGATCCATATTCAGGAAAGAATTCCATCAATAAAGACGAATTCTGAGATGAGCAGATATCAGAATTAAGAGATGAGATTTTCAAAGCAATTTCAACATCTCAAAGAATTAAAGGAAAATCTTCTCCTAAAGCAATGGGAAACCACAGTACAGAAAAAAATATATATTTAAGGAAAAGAACCAAATGGAAATTCTAGCGTTAAAAAAATACAATATCTGAAGTAAACTTATTGGACGAACTTAACAGGAGATTGGAGATGAAAGAACGTTTGTATCCTTTGGGTAAATACCTAGTAGTGCAATTGCTGGGTCGTAGGGTAGATCTATTTTCAGTTTTTGAGGAAACTCCATACAGTTTTCCAGAGTGGCTATACCAGCTTGCATTCCCACCAGCAGTGTAAGAGGGTTCCCTTTTTGGAGAAGGAAGGTCTTGGTGGGAACGCTGAAGGGAAGCACTGACTCTGAATAGTAGGAAAGAGGATATGGAGTAAGTAAAGGGGCTGGCCCTTGGAATTGGGGATTGGAGAGGGGAGGAAACCCAGGCTGTAGCCAAGAGCTCTTCAGGGAATGAAGTGGGGGGATGTCTGGAAGGGTGGGGTGGGGCCCCAAAGTCCAGCTCCTGAATGCCAAGTTAAGGAGTTTAATTTAATTCTACAGTTAGTGAGAATAACTGCATTGCAGTACATTTAGCAGGGGAGAAAAACTGTTTCGGGAAGATTTATGTTTTAGAGGGATGCAAAAAAGAGTGTGTTAGATAGGTGCCAGAGAAAACTGGGATCCCTATCTCTAGCTTGGTTGGGGCTTATTTGCACAGTAGTGGTTGGAGGATGCCCAGGGGTGGTAAGAAGGGACCAGCCCTGATGCACAAGCACTTTTCAAAGTAGCTTCATAGCTTCTGCTGTCCTTCTGGCCAAAGCAAGTCACCTGTTCAGGCCCAGATTCAAGGGGGTGGAAAATAAACACCATTTCTCCTCTCCCTTCCCTTCTTCCCTTCCATTTCCTTCCCTTTCTTTCTTTCTTTTTTCTTTCTTTCTTTCCTTCCTTCCTTCCTTCCTCCCTCCCTTCCTTTTAAAAAGATTTTATTTATTGGACAGAGAGAGACAGCTAGAGAGGGAACACAAGCGGGGGGAATGGAAGAGGGAGAAGCAGGCTTTCTGCTGATGCAGGGCTCTATCTCAGGACCCTGGGATCATGACCTGAGCCGAACGCAGATGCTCAATGACTGAGCCACCCAGGCACCCCAACACCACTTCTTGATGGAAGGAGGGGCAACACGGCAAGGCAAACAGGAGGCGTATAGGGAGGGGTGAGGTTCTGGCCATTTTTGAAGCCTCCTACCCTGGGCTAAGGGATGAAGAAAACATAAAGTTCTACATGCTTGGAGGTTGGGTTAGAAAGAGCAGAAATACATGCACCCACTTTGTGGAATGCGCCTAAATACCTTACATCTTAAAATCTGATCTGCTTACCCTCTGATCTGGAGAGATTAACCCAGAAGTCATGCAGAGCATTTTGGACAAGTATTTAACCCAGCTCTCAGAATCCGGGTGTCTCGAAAAACAGACTCAGATAATTTGTCTTTCCCTGGTTCTTTTGGATTCTGAGACATTTTCAAAATAATAGTGAACACTGCATTTAAGCAGTTGGAAGCATTCCTGGTTTCTAATCAGCCTATGGCTGCAGGGGCACTCCCTCAGAACAAACCTCATGTTCTGAGTCCTCCCACTACCAACAGTTTACAGCCTACTGCATCATAAGCACAGTATATGGGGTTGACACGATTTTTGGAGACCTTAAAAACATTTTTTTTTGAGTCATGAAAACATTTTTAATTCAAAATTGCAAAAGATACTGAAAAATCTAAATGCACATATATCATTAAAATAATTTGAAGGCAATTTCTAGGTATTTTTACTTCCTTAGAATTTTCGATTAGAGATGGCCCCCAAAATCACACAGCCAATAGCAATTTAAATGACTTCTTTATAGTCAAATAAATCCAAAAGTGAAATGATAAATATTCCTTCAAACTTTTTTCATGGCAAGAATCCAAAAAATCCAAAAAAGATACTGAACGTACCATGGGGATGAACGACTGTGTTCGGTAGGTCTGGAGGTCCCTAATATCAACGTCTGCTGAGGGTCTCCGGGGGGTCGTAAAACACCCCGGGGGGCAGGGAGGCGACTCTACCGAGTTGGCAAGGGCCTCACATTCAGGGCTATCTACGCTTCCCGAGCGGGCAAACCCGTTAGCAGAGCCACAGAAGCCAGGGTTCCAGGGGTCCGCCCAAAACGTGTCCGAAGCCAGTCCTTCCTGGCCTTTGACCTGCTTTGGCCGAGCCCAGGTTTTCGTGGGAGACCGGCTTGACCCTGCGCAGTGCTCTGCCGGCGGGGCCGGGCGCCGGGCCACGATGATTCCCTTCTGCCGGGAACAACTGCACCGAGACTGTGGCCGGCCGCCCACCTGCCACTGCGACAGAGGGAAGAACCCGTTCCAGCAAACCGACCCGCGCCCCGTCCCCACCGGGCCGGGTACTGGTCCTGACAGCCTGGCTCCGGCCTCCACTTCCTGGGGGCGTGGCCCCGCCTCCTCTCCCCAGTAGGCCACGCCCCTCGGCGGCTCCCGTTCGCAGACGTCACGGCGCGCTTCTCTGACGCCAAAGCGCCTTCCTCTGACGTCAGGTCCCGCCCCAGCCCCGCCCCGCGCCCGCCCTCCGCAGCTAGAGCGGCTTCGCCTGAGGCGGCGGCTGGGGCGGCAGCTGAGGCGGCTGAGGCGGCTGAGGCGGTCGAGGGGGCCGAGGCGGCGGCGGCGGGGGTCGCGGTAGCCGACCCTGCGGACGGCGGCCCGCTGTCAGTCCGCTCCCGTCCCGGACCGGCGGGCGATGGTGCGGCGGAGCGCGCGGATGCGGGCGGCGCGGCGGCAGGCATGAGGGAGGATGGAGGGGCAGGACTTGGTGTCGGCGCGGGAACAGCACTTCCAGAGCCAAGTGCGGGAGACCACGGTGAGTCGGCCCGGGCCCCCCGCCCCTCCCGCCCCTCCCCCCGCCGCGCCCGGCGCCCCCCGCCCTCGGTGCGGGGTGCCTCCTGCCACTGAGCCCCCGCGCCCCCGCCGCGCCCGGCGCCCCGCGCCCTCGGTGCGGGGTGCCCCCTGCCCCTGAGCCCCCGCCTCCTCCACGGGCCCCCCGCGCCGGAGCTCCGGGGGGCGCAGCGCCGTGCCGTCGGGCGGGCGGACCTCCCGGCGGGGAGCACCTGCGTGGTCCCCTCGGCGCCCTTCTCGGAGCGCGCGTCGGGACCCGGGGGCGGGCCCGGCCCGGCCGCGGCGCGGGCTGTGCGGACTGCCGAGCGCCGTTGGCTCAGCCCTGCGGGTTTGCGTGGGGAGCCCGGCGGCGCGGGCGGCGGCGCGGGGGCTCCCTGTTCCGTCGCTGCGGCGCCGCCGGGACGTCCGCTGTGGTTGCCTTCCGCCGCGCGGCGCGGAGTGTGCTCGGCTCTGTGTCTCGTACCGGCCCGGGGCCCGTTGTACGTGTTCGCGTCCCCTCGCCCAGCGGCCGGCCCGCCCGTCAGCCCCGCGCTCGCCCGTCCGCCCCGAGGGCCGCGGCTGGGAAAGCTCTGCCGTGGCGTTGCCTCCTTCGGGCCCTTCTGGACCCTGCAGCCGGGGGACCGCCGCAGTCGTAGCTTGCGGTAGAGAGCGCTCTGAGCGAGTGGCCGTGTGGCTGTAGCCGCTCTCCGCCCTCGCGACGGGCGCTCCGGCAGTCCCCGGCCTGGGCTGCAGCGCGTCGTGTTTTCTGGTGCCCGGCCGTGTGCGCCTCTGGTCGGGGCTGTGCCTCGGAGAGGGACCCCTGCCTGCCGGTTCCCGGGTGCGCGGCCGCGGTGCCCTCCGGCAGCTCCGCGCCGGGCCCGCTGGCTGCTCTTTACCGACGCTCAGCACGTTCTTCTAATGTAAGCCATTGCAGTAAGCGTCTCGTATTTATTGCACAAAAACTGTGTTCGCACTTCCCTGACGATTCATGAATTTGAGTACCTTTTCATATACTTACGGTCATTTGCCACTCTTGTGAAGAAGCATCTTCAAGTCTTGTCCCCATTTTTAAATTAGTCCTTTAATCTCTTAAATATTGATTTGCAACTTTATGTTTTCCGAATAGGATAGTTTGGTCGAATATAGGTATTGCAATTTTTTTTCCATTTTGTGGATGCTTTAACACTCAGTGATATATCTTCTGATGAGAAATTCTTAATTTTCATATAGTTCACTTTAACAGAAATTGTTTTCTGGTCAGTTCTTTCTGTGTCTTGTTTAAGAAATCTTTGCCTATTCCAAAATTATGAAGGTATTCTCTGTGTTTTCTTTAAATGCTTTATTGATCCTCTCCACCCATTTAGATCTGCAGTTCATCTGGAATTTATTTTTTGTGTATGTTTTGAGGTAGGAGTCTTTTTTTTTCCCCCCACCTGGATGTCCAGTCGCTTTAGCACCATTTAGGACCTTTGTCATGACTTAGGTAACTATAATCGTGGGGTTTAATTTTGTAATCCATGCTGTTCCATCGAGCTATTTGTTTTCGGCTTTACTTTTTAATTAATTGGATATTCTGTCATTTGGATTGAGAAAAAGACTCATAGTAGCCAGGAGCTTTATTACCTTTGCCACTCTGAAAACGACTTAGTTTTGGCACTGATTTTAAAGTTCCTTAGTTCTGCCCCTTGTCACCCCAGCTTCCTCTGAGCCAGCACCTCTGGGTGGTGAACGTACTCCACCCTCTACAGAAGCTGTGCAGAAGTGAGCACGTTCACTGGGTTTCCCGTCTTTGGCATTCTTTTCTCAAATTATTCATATTTAGAGTGAACATAGATACTTGAGTTTTTTCTAGGACATGCTGCCAATTCTTAGTTAACTCTTTTTTGGTTTTGCCATGTAATGCTGTAAGTTTTACCTTTCTGATACAGTATACATCGCATGTGGTTAACATTTTTAAGTGTACAATTCAGTGGCATTAAGTACAGTCACATCTTGTGCAACCGTCACCACTGCACATCTCTAGAACTTTGCTGTTATTCCAAGCTGAAACTGTCCCCATGAGTCATTAACTTACCATTCCTTTCTTCTTCCGGCTTTTGGTAACCACGATTCTACTTATGTCTCTATGAATCTGACTATTCCAGTTATCATATAAGTGGACTCGTACAGTATTTGTCCTCTCATGTCTGGCTTATTTCAATCAGCATAAGGTTTTCAGGTTTCATGCATCTCGTAGCATGTGTCCGAATTTTTTTCCTTTTTGACATTGGATGATATTCACTTGTATGGACATAACCCTATTTTGTTTACCCATTCATTCATCACTGGACATTGGGGTTGTTTCCTGGCCTTTGTAAATAGTGCTGCTATGAACACAGGTGTACAAATACAAATACCTCTTGGAAATCTTGCTTTCAGTTCTTTTAGGTATGTGTATACCGAGAAGTGGAATTGTGGCATCATATAAAAAAATTCTACGTTTAATTTTTTTGGGAAAAATTGCTGCAGTGGCTGTACCATTTCACAGTCCCACCAGCAGCGCTCCAGGATTCCAGTTTCTCCACTAACACGTGTTGTTTTAAAATATAATTGTTATCCTAACGGGTGTGCAGTGGTATCTCATTGTGGCTTTTATTTGCATTTCCCTGATGGTTAGTGATGTTGAGCACTGTTTTATGTTCTTCCTGGCCATTTGTATATCTTCTTTGGAGAAATATCTCTTTGAATCCTTTGCCCGTTTTGAATTGGGTTGTTTTGTTGTTGACTTTCAGGAGTTCTTTATATATTCTGGATATTAATCCCTTATTAAATATCAATTTGCAAATATTTTCTCCCATTCTGTGGGTTGCCTTTTACTCTATTGATGATGTTCTTTGATGCACCGCAGTTGTTAATTTTGATGAAGTTCATTTTATACATCTTTTTTTTCTTTTTTTGCCTGTGTTTTTGGTGTTATATTAAAGAAATCATCACCAAATCTAATGTCATAAAGATTTCTATCTATGTTTTCTTCTTAAGAGTTTTAACTCTTACATTTGGGGTCTTTGATCCATTTTGAGTTAATTTTTGTATATTGTGTAGTGTTTAACTTATAAATACTCATGTAATAATCCTTTTTTGTCTTTAGTATTATGAATATCTGAGTTCTCTTGTCAATTACTTCAATGATTACGTAGCTAAAATCTATTAACCAGGTGGCAATGATCTATTTTCTTTCTTCCTGTTGCTGGCTTTTTTTTTTCCTTTTTATTTTGAACTTCAGGTGCACAGAATTGGATTAATTATAATCCTTGGTTCATACACAAATTTTTCATTGGTTCATGTGTGACCTGCTTTTGATTAACCTATTTTTAAATAGTATGCACACATGAACTGTTACCCAGGATACTAAACCACTGACTCGAGCTTGTTAAGTATCCAGCAGGAGAACTGAAATATGGACAGTAATTTATATGTTCCTGTTCTTTATACCTGCCGTAGTTGCACAGCATCACTTGTCTTTTGGTCCATCTCTTCTTTAAGTAGGCTCCACACCTAGCATGGAGCCCAGCATGGGGCTTGAACTCACAACCCTGCGATCAAAACCTGAGCTGAGATCAAGAGCTGGTCGCTTAACTGACTGAGCCTCCCAGGCACCCCAGTACTCTATTCTTCAAGTGCATTTACTTAGATGGTACGTTCCAAATGGTTTTCTTATGTTGCCACTTTCACTGATATAGCTGTTACTTTAAAATGGTCACAGAGTAATACATAACAGTACCAAAATAGCCTCATAATCCCTTCATTAAATTAATAATAAATAACATTTATTGAGTGCTTACTAGGTATCTCATTTGAGTTTCACAACAAGCATATGAAGTAGGTATTTCGCAGCATGTAGCCAAGGCGGCATAGTCAGTGTGTGATGGAATGAGAGTTTGAATCCAGGCAGGCTGATTTCATAGCCTGTACTATATTTACAGTCTTATAAAGTTTAAATCTCCACCATAACAGGGTTATGTCGGATCCAGCTAGATTGGTTACATAAAATGCTTGTTGTAAGGCTAATGAAAGGACCAAGGAGAACTGGTGAAACTAGCTGGCAGGGAATTTTGGGGTCTAGCTGCACAATTTAAATTCTTCCTTATTCTGGCCATGGTTTAAGCTCCCTAACTTGGTGTGGTATTTTTGGTGCAGTTCTGGGGTTCACTAGGACTTTTACAACAGGGGAGATTTTAGGACCCTCTAATTTTCTTGGCTTCCTTTTGGCCACATAGAGTGGGTATATAATGGAGATGCCAGGAATCATGCTCTCTCTACTGCTTCCCTAGGTCAGTTTACCTGCCTTTTTCTACCAGGGTCTTGCCTTCATCTCCATGGCTCACTCCATGTACTGCAGATAAAAACTTTAGCCCTTCCCTCTTGAGAATAGAGGTCGGGCAGAAGATGGGAGCCAATCATCAGTCTTGTATCTAAATTTGAAATGCAGGTGTCTGGAGTTCTGTAAGTTTTTTCTGAGCTTTGTCACTGCTCTCCAGCCAAAGACCACCAGGAATATACCTGTAGTTGGACAAGTTGGGTTGATTGCATGTTGCAGTAAGGGAAAATGCACACCACTGGGAATTGTGGGGTGTTTCAATAAGAGAGCATTTGAAAGGAACTTTTAAAAATAGGATTTGGGCTTGTGTGGGGTGATTTGGAAAGAGTTCAAAGAAATGGGGCTTTGATTTGTATTGGATGCTGTTAGGAAGCAGAGATAATTCTATGATTGAGTATCTTAATCTTATATAGAAGGAAAGAAGACTGGGTGGGTTGAACTTAAAACTTATTGTTAATAAGAAGCAAGTCCTTCATGTAAGCCATGGTGGGGAGATATTTAGTCATTTTTATGATTTGGATGGTATTCATGTTTTTGGCTTTGTTCAGGCATGATTACAGAGTGATGTTTATTCTTTGTCCATTATGGTCACAGAGTGCCCTTCTCTGATGTTGATGTTCTCTGAAGTTGTTTATTTTCAAGAGGAGAATCATCAAGACCTAGCTGTGAGTGCCTCACTCTGAGCTGCTAGCCAGTTTGTAGCAACAAGGCCTAGCTGATAGTAGCAGGGCTTCCAGATGTCAGGGGCTGCTTTTCTCTTTCTCAGTGTGTTCCGTAAAGTCTTACAGTTGAACGGCATAGTAGATACAAATCCAATAGCTGACATATATTGACTTTATAACATAGGTGAGCAAAAAGGAACGGGATAGAGGTATAGAGGATTCTTTGTATTTGATTTTGCTAAACTGGAGTAAATGAACTTCTGGGAGGTGGCACAGTAGCCCATGAAGATGTTCGTGTGGGAATCTCTGGAACCTGTATGTTATCATAAATGGCAGAAGGGCTTTGCAGCTGTGATTGTGTTAAGGGAGAGATGGTCCTAGGTTATCTGGGTGAATGCAGTGTAATCGCAAGGGTCCTTTAAGAGGGAGGTGGGAGAGTCAGAGTCAGAGAAGGAGATGTGACAACAAGCGGAGGGTGGAGTGAAGCACTCTGCAGGTAAGGAAATTGAATAGCCTCTAGAAGCTGGAAAAGTCAAGAAAATGGATTCTCCCTAGAGTCCACATCACGGAAGGAACTAGCCTTGCTGACATCTTGATTTTAGCCAGTGATACCCATGTTGGATTTGTGACCTTTAGAACTATGAGGTAATAAATTTACGTTAGGTGCTCAGTTGCGGTAGTTGGTTACAGCAGCCACTCAGAATCCTTTATCAGGAGGCTTTGACCTTCACCGCTCTCCTTGTGAGTATACTTCACTTCTCTCTAGTTTTTTACTTGGGGTTGAAGGAGACTGAGGCATTTCTGATTGCATGTAAGATTTTTTTTTTCTTTTTATTCTTTCCATCTTAAGTGATAGTTGGAAGTACATTTCCTGAGAGGTATAGGCATCCAAAGAATGCCGTATCATTTCAGGACAATTTCTAGTGTTAGTTTTCCTTTTGTTTCCAAGCTAATTTTATACAGTAGGATAGAATATACTCTGAGAGCTGTATGCTTTTGTTTTATTCTGCACTGTATTTGTAGAAGGTAATTGTAGATATTTACTCATGATATGGTTTTGAAGGTTATATACAAATATAGTAATATAGGTTAATTTTCTGAAAACCTTGGTGGTAAGATAATTCAAAGAACTTAAGACATCATAAGAAAAAACACACATGAGGTGATAAAGTTCAGAATTTATCTTTGAAAGCCCTTGTAAATGTTTTAACACTTAAGATGAAACAGTTCAAAAAGGGTACACAATAAAGACAATAAATTCTAATTTTACAGTTAATATCTGTTATCTGTTGTATGTTAGAATTTTCAGAATCCCCTTCCCTAGAATTTCAGTGGGATCCTTGTGATGCATTTTGGATTGTTTTGAATAATATGCATTATGAGAAGTATTTCCTTATGTCTGTTCTTTCATCCAGATGTCTTTCTGATTTTTGGCTCAGAGTTGTTGACTCCTGGGACCCAACTCCTCACTATCATTCCACTGGCACAGAAGAACTTGTGTGCTGGAGGTGGGGGATGCTTTGGGTGACTTTTCCCGATTGCTGCGTGGAGAACCCTAGCTCTGTGTCAGAGCACTTGTTATCTTTTATGTTCCTGTTTTTCTCCTGCCCCCACAGATGGTAGTGCGGTCCCTCTGCAGCTCGGATTTGCCTTCCCGAGGTGACATTGTAAAAACTACTTCTCTGTCATCCCACTTTACTTGTCTTTCCCTTGCTGACCCATCGCCACCAGGAGTGACTTGAAATTTGGTGGTGCCAGAAATTTTTTTTTTTTTTAAAAGCTTTGTATAATTAAATTTGCATGGACTTCAAATTGTGTGAGGGGAACTTGAAGTTGGAGAGGGAATAAAATATCATTTTCTTTTCTTTGTGGGTCTTTTTGTGGCAGTACTCATAATAAAACTTGTGTTTCAGTTGCGTAGGCCATAGATTCTCTAGATAGAATTGTTAAAGTATTCTGATACTTAATATCAGTTTTTCACATGTCTTCGGGGCTTAGGCTTCAGGAACATTCCACATATCCTTTAATAAATTAATTTTTTTTAGAGAGAGAAGGAGAGAGTGGGGGGGGAGGGGCAGAGGCAGAGGGAAAGAATCTTAAGCAGGCTCCCAGCACAGAGCCTGATACAGGGCTTGATCTCATGACCCTGATATCATGACCTTACCCGAAACCAAGAGTCAGATGCTTAACCGATTGAGCCACCTAGGTGCCACCTGCCCCACATAGTCTTTAAAGTACAGTTTTTGGCCTTTAGAAGTCATTCATCTAACAGTATTTTAATTTTTCTCAAATCTGTGTATTTTTCAAAGAGCACCATAACTAAATATGGAATTTGACAAAAAGCTGGCCATCCAGGACTGCAAGCAGGATTGTTTCACTAGCATGCTAATTCATGATTCTATAGTGATTCTATGGGATTCATGGATGAGTTTATTGATGTTGTATATTTGAATATCAGATATATTATTGAGGCCTATACCGTTGTTATTCATAGTGTAATACTTTCTTTCAAAACTCCAAATTTTAACTTATTGAGAGCCTGAGCTTCTCTTTATTGCACAACAGTGCTGAAAGCTGAACAAGGAGGTAGATTTGTTGGGTTTGGATTGGGGCAGTGTAGGTTCCAGTCATATATTTGCTATTTACTAGCTGTGTGCTACTGGGTGAGTTCCTTAATCTCTTGGAACCTTAATGTTTCTTTTCTTGTCTGTGAAAATAGGAATTATAACACCTACCTTAGGGATGCCTGGGTGGCTCAGTTGGTTAAGCATCTGCTGTTGGCTCAGATCATGATCCCAGGGTCCTGGGATCGAGTCCTGCATTGGGCTCCTGCTCAGCGGGGAGCCTGCTGCTCCCCCTGCTTGTGTGCTCTCTCTCTTTCTGACAAATAAATAAAATCTTTTTTTTGATTTTTTAAAATTAATTCAGAGTGATAGAAACATTGCAAAAATAGCACGGTGAATCCTCATATACTCTTTTTTTTTATCATGTTAATCACCATACATCACATCATTAGCTTTTGATGTAGTGTTCCATGACTCATTGTTTGTGCATAACACCCAGTGCTCCACGCAGAACGTGCCCTCTTTAATACCCATCACCAGGCTAACCATCCCCCCACCCCCCTCCCCTCTAGAATCCTCAGTTTCTTTCTCAGAGTCCATAGTTTCTCATGGTTTGTCTCCCCCTCCAATTCCCCCCCTTCATTTTTCCCTTCCTGCTATCTTCTTTTTTTTAACATATAATGTATTATATGTATAATATAATGTATTATTTGTTTCAGAGGTACAGGTCTGTGATTCAACAGTCTTAGACAATTCACAGCATTCACCATAGCACATACCCTCCCCCACTGTCTTTCACCCAGCCACCCCATCCCTCCCACCCCCCACCACTCCAGCAACACTCAGTTTGTTTCCTGAGATTAAGAATTCCTCATATCAGTGAGGTCATATGATACATGTCTTTCTCTGATTGACTTATTTCGCTCAACATAATACTCTCCAGTTCCATCCACGTTGTTGCAAATGGCAAGATTTCATTCCTTTTGATGGCTGTATAATATTCCATTGTGTATATACACCATATCTTCTTTATCCATTCATCTGTCAGTGGACATCTTGGCTCTTTCCATAGTTTGGCTATTGTGGACATTGCTGCTATAAATATCGGGGTGCACATACACCTTCGGATCCCTCCATTTGTATCTTTGGGGTAAATACCCAGTAGTGCAATTGCTGGGTCGTAGGGTAGCTCTATTTTCAACTTTTTGAGGAACCTCTATACTGTTTTCCAGAGTGGTTGCACCAGCTTGCATTCCCACCAACAGTGTAGGAGGGTTCTCCTTTCTCCACATCCTGCCAACATCAGTTGTTTCCTGAATTGTTAATTTTAGCCATTCTATGAGGTGTGAGGTGGTATCTCATTGAGGTTTTGATTTGGATTTCCCTGATGCCGAGCGATGTTGAGCACTTTTTCTTGTGTCTGTTGGTCATTTGGATGTCTTCTTTGGAAAAATGTCTGTTCATGTCTTCTGCCCATTTCTTGATTGAATCATTGTTCTTTGTGTGTTGAGTTTGGTAAGTTGTTTATAGATTTTGGATACTAGCCCTTTATCTGATATGTCATTTGCAAATATCTTCTCCCATTCTGTCGGTTGTCTTTTGGTTTTGTTGACTCTTTCTTTTGCCGTGCAGAAGCTTTTTATCTTGATGAAGTCCCAATAGTTCATTTTTGCCCTTGCTTCCCTTGCCTTTGGCGATGTTTCTAGGAAGAAGTTGCTGCAGCTGAGGTCGAAGAGGTTGCTGCCTGTGTTCTCCTTTAGGATTTTGATGGAATCCTGTCTCACATTTGGGTCTTTCAGCCATTTGGAGTATTACTCATGTAATAATCCTTTTTTGTCTTTAGTATTATGAATATCTGAGCCGAAGGCAGTCGCCTAACCAACTGAGCCACCCAGGCGCCCATTACTTAAATATTTTTTAAAAAGAACAGGAAGGGGCACCTGGGTGGCTCAGTTGGTTGAGCAACTGCCTTCGGCTCAGGTCATGATCCTGGAGTCCCGGGATCGAGTCCCACATCGGGCTCCCAGCTCAGCGGGGAGTCTGCTTCTCCCTCTGACCCTCTTCCCTCTCGTGCTTTCTATCTCTCGTTCTCTCTCTCTCAAATAAATAAAATCTTAAAAAAAAAAACAGGAAGGATTATACTAAATGTGGAATTTCATATTTTTACTTTCTTCCTTATACTTCTTTGAATACATTAGATTTTTTAAAAAAATTTTATTTTTAGGTAATCTCCATACCCACTGTGGGGCTTGAACTTACAACCCTGAGATGAAGAGTTGCGTGTTCTACCCACTGAGCCAGCCAAGTGCCCCTGAATTGATTGAATTTTTAATAAGGATTTTTATTTATGTAATTGGGAAAAAAATAACACTATTTTCAATATGAACAAAATAAAATGGATTCTAATAACCATGCTGGAAAGCAATATGATGGAGTATTTATACACTATGATTCAATAACCTTATTCCTGGGAATTTATATTGCATTTATGTAAAAATGTGACTTGTATGCATTAAAATTTTCTTTGTCTCATTATCTTAAACCATGAAAAACTAAAGAGAACCATTCATCTATTGTTAGATAATTAGTTTTTTTTTTTTTTTACTAATGATGATGATGTTAATAATCACAATAATGTAATAGCAGCTACTAGAGAATTTAGGAGCAGGAAGACATCTGTCAGCTACACCTTTGGGAATAAACTGGTAAGACAAGAAGTAAAGATTTAAATCCTTAGCGGGTTACCCAAGAGAATAACAAAGAGTAATAATATAATAAATGCCAGAGGAGGAAGTGGAAGACAGGTAGTAGTGGTAATAGTCATTGATTGGCGTAAATCCTCAGTATCAGAAAGCTAATCGGTAAATTCTGAACTTCTGTATTGGGTAGTCAGTATATATTGTTAATGTCAGTAAACTGAAACATTTCCTAGTATTACGGAAATGGCTTAGGAAAACAACAGATTGCCTATGGAGGAGAGTTGAATGGAAGTTTTTTTTTTTAATACTTTTTTTCCTGAGAGAGAGTTTGTGTGAGCAGGGGGAGGGGCAGAGGGAGAGTGAGAGAGAGGATCTCAAGTAGACTCCACGCTGAATGCGGAGTCTGATGTGGGGCTTGATCTCACAACCCCAAGATCATGACCTGAGCAGAAACGAAGAGTCGGCCACTTAACCAACCGAGGCACCGAGGCGCCCCTGGCAGTCTTTCCTTGAGGTCTGTATATCACATGCATGTATATCTCTGACACAACAATTTATATATATATTTATATATACATATATATATATATGTATATATATATGTTATTGTTATGTTAATCACCATACATTACATCATTAGTTCTTGATGTAGGGTTCCATGATTCATTGTTTGTGCATAACACCCAGTGCTCCATGCAGAACGTGCCCTCCTTAATACCCATCACCAGGCTAACCCATCCCCCCACCCCCCTCCCCTCTAGAACCCTCGGTTTGTTTTTCAGAGTCCATCGTCTCTCATGGTTCGTCTCCCCCTCCGACTTACTCCCCTTCATTCTTCCCCTCCTGCTATCTTCTTCTTTTTCTTTTTTCTTAACATATCTTGCATTATTTGTTTCAGAAGTACAGATCTGTGATTCAACAGTCTTGCACAATGACACAACAATTTTTAAGTCATTCCTTAGAGATTTAGCTTCCATTCCTTCACTTGAAAATTTACATTATTTGAAAAAATTAAAACCAAGTAATATAATTTTTACATTATTTCTTTTTTCCACATTTAGCATTCATTTCTTAGACCACTGGTTCTCAACTGGGTCCCCTCCCCACCCCCCCAGAAAACATGTAGTAGTGTAACAACTTGAGGGGTGGATTATGTGTTGGCATCTAGTGGGTAGAGGACCAAGATGATACTAAACTCCTACATTGCAAGGACCCTCACAGCAACAAGGAATTATTTGGCCTAAAATGTTAAGAGTGCCAGGGTGGAGGAACTCTCTTTTAGACTAACTGCCAAAAAATACATAAGCACAGAAATAATTACATAATCAACACAATTTGAATAGCCTCTTACAAGTAATGCTTGTTTTCTATTATAAGTTGCCTTAGTAGCAAATGCTTATATTAATTTAATTGGAACATTGTAATAACTGAATTCCTTTCTCTTTAAAAAAAAATAGGCACATTAAGAGATTAAAGGATAGATCATTCCAAACTACTTAGTATTAAAATGGGGGAGAAAGCACTTTCCATTATGATCTTACACCTTGTGTTTTTTTAAAAAATGATTAAAATAATGTTTACTCTGCCAACCAGAAACTTATATTTAAAATTAAAAGTAAAACAGAATAAGTTAGAAAGAAGCCCTGGCATAACTCATCTGGATTAAGTCTATGCAGAGACTGCATATCAGAGGAAGATCCCAAGCAGCTGCCAAATGATGAATCCAAGAGAGTTCTCCAAGAGAATAAGTATTTTTAAAACAGTATTTTACATCATATACACCATACACAAAAAATAATTTCCAAGTAAATCAAAGACCTAAAGCTAAGAGCTAAAACAATAAAACATATAGGTGACTTCTGGTTTCCAGTCGAATTTGAAAAGAGCTTGGAGTCATCATTCCCAAACTCCCAATAGTGAGAAAAGCTGAAGAACTGGAAAATCAGCAGCTCTTCTTAGATTCGTCAGAGAATTGAGATCATAGGGCACATTGCTGCCTTGAAAACTGGAAAGAGAGGTGGGTACCTAGAATCATAGCTTACCCAGAACAAAAGCCTATATAGCAGAAGCCTGCTAAGTAGCTAATACTGGTAGGAACACTTAAGCTGTAATTAATTAATTGATGGAGGTTTAGTGTGGACTAACCAGAGTTTGAACCTCCAGAGGTCTAGTCTTCATAGGGGGTGCTTCTACACTTTAATGAGTTTTACTTCTAAGAGCTCTATTGGGTTCTCAGGTAAAAAAAAAAAAAAAAAGTCCCCTAGTGCTTCTGGCAGGGGGGAGGGAAAGTAACCATTCTGGAAAATAACCAGAACATTTTGTTCACCTTGACAAAAGGCCTGCTCTCGAGGGAAATTGTTTTTACCGGAACCACCCCTTTCTACCATATCAGTCAGGCTTCTGTATAATAACAGGGGATTACAGCTAAAAGAACTGCAAGGCTCAGACTCTCTTTAAGAGGAAGTCTATAGAAAACCAGAGGCAACAGGGGAGACAAAACCAAGCACCCTAGAGGACATTCTAGCCTCTGGCTCCTACAGCTTCATCAAACAGTAAACAGCCCAGCTCACAGCCAGATAAACATAAACCTCACTGAAGACCTATTTACCCTAGTTCCTCTTACCCTCTATATAATGTCTTTTTTTTCTTTAAATTTTGTTATGTTAATCACCATACATTACCTCATTAGTTTTGTTATGTTAATCACCATATATTACATCATTAGTTTTTGATGTAGTGTTCCATGATTCATTGTTTGCATATAACACCCAGTGCTCCACACAGAATGTGCCCTCTTTAATACCCATCACCAGGCTAACCCATTCCCCCACCTCCCTCCCCTCTAGAACCCCCAATTTGTTTTTCAGAGTCCATCATCTCTCATGGTTCGTCTCCCCCGATTTACTCCCCTTCATTCTTCCCCTCCTGCTATCTTCTTTTTTTTTTCTTAACATATATTGCATTATTTGTTTCAGAGGTACAGATCTGTGATTCAACAGTCTTGCACAATTCACAGCGCTCACCATAGAACGTACCCTCCCCAATGCCTATCACCCAGCCACCCCACCCCTCCCACCCCCCACCACTCCAGCAACCCTCAGTTTGTTTCCTGAGATTAAGAATTCCTCATATCAGTGAGGTCATATGATACATGTCTTTCTCTGATTGACTTATTTCACTCAGCATAACAACCTCCGGTTCCATCCACGTCGTTGCAAATGGCAAGATCTCATTCCTTTTGATGGCTGCATAATATTCCATCGTGTATATATACCACATCTTCTTTATCCATTCATCTGTCGATGGACATCTTGGCTCTTTCCACAGTTTGGCTATTGTGGACATTGCTGCTATACACATCGGGGTGCACGTACCCCTTCGGATCCCTCCATTTGTAGCCTTGGGGTAAATACCCAGTAGTGCAATTGCTGGATCGTATGGTAGCTCCATTTTCAACATTTTTAGGAACCTCCACACTGTTTTCCAGGGTGGTTGCACCAGCTTGCATTCCCACCAACAGTGTAGGAGTGTTCCCCTTTCTCCGCATCCCCTCCAACATCTGTCGTTTCCTGACTTGTTAATTTTAGCCATTCTGACTGGTGTGAGGTGGTATCTCATGGAGGTTTTGATTTGGATTTCCCTGATGCTGAGCGATGTTGAGCACTTTTTCATGTGTCTGTTGGCCATTTGGATGTCTTCTTTGGAAAAATGTCTGTTCATGTCTTCTGCCCATTTCTTGATTGGATTATTTGTTCTTTGGGTGTTGAGTTTGATGAGTTCTTTATAGATTTTGGATACTAGCCCTTTATCTGATATGTCATTTGCAAATATTTTCTCCCATTCTGTCGGTTGTCTTTTGGTTTTGTGGACTGTTTCTTTTGCTGTGCAAAAGCTTTTTATCTTGATGAAATCCCAATAGTTCATTTTTGCCCTTACTTCCCTTGCCTTTGGCGATGTTGCTAGGAAGAAGCTGAGGTCGAAGAGGTTGGTACCTGTGTTCTCCTTTAGGATATTGATGGACTCCTGTCTCACAGTTAGGTCTTTCAACCATTTGGAGTCTATTTTTGTGTGTGGTGTAAGGAAATGGTCCAGTTTCATTCTTCTGCATGCAGCTGTCCAATTTTCCCAACACCATTTGTTGAAGAGACTGTCTTTTTTCCATTGGACATTCTTTCCTGCTTTGTCCAAGATGAGTTGACCATAGAGTTGAGGGTCCATTTCTGGGCTCTCGATTCTGTTCCATTGATCTATGTGTCTGTTTTTGTGCCAGGACCATACTGTCTTGATGATGACAGCTTTGTAATAGAGCTGGAAGTCCGGAATTGTGATGCCGCCAGCTTTGCTTTTCTTTTTCAATATTCCTCTGGCTGTTCGGGGTCTCTTCTGGTTCCATACAAATTTTAGGATTATTTGTTCCATTTCTTTGAAAAAAGTGGATGGTATTTTGATGGGGATTGCATTGAATGTGTAGATTGCTCTAGGTACCATTGACATCTTCACAACATTTGTTCTTCCAATCCATGAGCATGGAACGTTTTTCCATTTCTTTGTGTCTTCTTCAATTTCTTTCATGAGTATTTTATAGTTTTCTGAGTACAGATCCTTTGCCTCTTTGGTTAAATTTATTCCTGGGTATCTTATGGTTTTGGGTGCAATTGTAAATGGGATCGACTCCTTGATTTGTCTCTCTTCTGTCTTGTTGGTGTATAGGAATGCCACTGATTTCTGTGCATTGATTTTATATCCTGCCACTTTACTGAATTCCTTTATGAGTTCTAGCAGTGTTGGGGTGGAGTCTTTTGGGTTTTCCACATACAGTATCATATCATCTGCAAAGAGTGAGAGTTTGACTTCCTCTTTGCTGTTTTGGATGCCTTTGATTTTGTTGTCTGATTGCCGTGTTTAGGACTTCTAGTAATATGTTGAAAAGCAGTGGTGATAGTGGACATCCCTGCCACGTTCCTGACCTTAGGGGGAAGCTCTCAGTTTTTCCCCATTGAGAATGATATTCGCTGTAGGTTTTTCATAGATGGCTTTTATGATATTGAGGTATGTACCCTTTATCCCTATACTCTGAAGAGTTTTGATCGAGAAGGGATGCTGTACTTTGTGAAATACTTTCTCTGCATCTATTGAGAGGATCAAATGATTCTTGTTCTTTCTTTTGTTAATATGTTATATCACATTGATTGGTTTGTGGATGTTGAACCAGCCTTGCAGCCCAGGGAGAAATCCCCCTTGGTCATGGTGAATAATCCTTTTAATGTACTGTTGGATCCTATTGGCTAGTATTTTGGTGAGAATTTTTGCATCTGTGTTCATCAAGGATATTGGTCTGTAATTCTCCTTTTTGATGGGGTCTTTGGTTTTGGGATCAAGGTAATGGTGGTCACATAAAATGGGTTTGGAAGTTTTCCTTCCATTTCTATTTTTTGGAACAGTTTCAGGAGAATAGGTATTAATTCTTCTTTAAATGTTTGGTAAATTCCCCTGGGAAGCCATCTGGCCCTGGGCTTTTGTTTGTTGGGAGATATTTGATGACTACTTCAATTTCTGTAGTGGTTATAGGTCTGTTCAGGTTTTCTATTTCTTCCTGGTTCAGTTTTGGTAGTTGATACATCTCTAGGAATGCATCCATTTCTTCCAGGTTATCTAATTTGCTGTCGTATAGTTGCTCATAATATGTTCTTATAATTGTTTGTATTTCTTTGGTGTTGGTTGTGATCTCTCCTCTTTCATTCATGATTTTGTTGATTTGGGTCATTTCTCTTTTCTTTTTGATAAGTCTGGCCTGGGGTTTATCAATCTTGTTAATTCTTTCAAAGAACCAGCTCCTAGTTTCGTTGATGTGTTCTACTGTTCTTTTGGTTTCTATTTCATTGATTTCTGCTCTGATCTTTATTATTTCTCTTCTCCTGCTGGGTTTGGCTTTATTTGCTGTTTTTTCCCTAGCTCCTCTAGTATAATGTCTTTTTTAAAAAAGAGTTTATTTATTTATTTGGCAGTTAGAGAAAGTACAAGCAGGGGGAGCACCAGAGGGAGAGGGAGAAGCAGGCTCCCCGCTGAGCTGGTAGCCCGATGTGGGGCTCGATCCCAGAACCCTGGGATCTTCCCTGAGCCAAAGGCACATGCTTAACTGACTGAGTCACCCAGGTGCCCCTATAATGCCTTGACTTTTAATGAAAAAATTTAAAAACCAAAAGGCAAAATATACAGTTGAAAGATACAAAGCAAGCATCAGAAGCAGATTTAGATATGACAGAGACTTGGGGTTTATAAAGCCCGAATTTGAAATAACTAATTAATATGCCAAGGGTGGTAATGGAAATAGTGTACAATATGCAAGAACAGATGGATAATGTAAGCAAAGAGATGGAAACTTTAAGAACGAAGGAATGGTAGAAATCAAATAAAGTGTAATAGAATGAGAAACAGATAATCTGAGTAGGCCTGTATCTTTTAAAGAAATTGAATCAGCAATTGACCTTCCAAACAGTCCTAGATGGTTTCACCAGTGAATTCTACCAAATGGTTAAGGAAGATGTGATACCAATTCTCTGTAATCTCGAACAGAAAATAGAAGCAGAGCGAACACTTCTAGCTCATTCTAGGATGCCAGCATTACCTTAATACTAAAATTGGACAAAAACATTGCAATAAAGGAAAACTACAGACCAGTATCTGTTGTGAGCATAAATGCACAGTTCTGGAAGAAAATTTTAGCAAACTAAATCCAGTAGCGTATCAAAAGAATTATTATACACCACGACCAAGTGGGATTTATTCCAAGTATGCAAGGCTGGTTCTACATTCAGAAATCACTTGGTGTAATCCATCACATCAACAGACTCAAGAAGAAATAGCATATAATCCTATTAATATCCTATCGGAGAGAGCATTTGACAAAATCCAATACCCATTTATGATAAAAGCTCTCAATAAACCAAGAATAGAGGGGAACTTCCTCAACTTGATAAAGAACATCCACAAAATATCTACAGCTAATATCACACTAATGAAGAAACCAAAAGCTTTCCAACTAAGATCCGAAACAAGGCAAGGATGTCCCCTTTTATCACTGCTTTTTTGTGGAAGTCCTAGCTAATGCAGTGAGAAAAGGAAAGGAACTGATAGGTTTACAAATTGGGGAGAGAAAAAGCAAACTGTCTTCATTCAGAGATGACATGATAGTCTAGGTAGACAATCCCAGGAAGTTAATAACAACAATAGAACTCCTGGGACTAATAGATTATAGCAAGACATTAAGATACAACGTTAATACACAAAAGTCTGTTGCTGTCCTGTATACCGGGATGAAAAATTGGAATTTGAAATTAAAAATACACCATTAACATTAGCATGAAGAAAAAAGTGCTTAGGTATAAAGCTAACAAAACATGTACCTGATCTATATGAGGAAAACTACTCTGATTTAAAAAAATCAAAGAAGATAATTAGTGGAGAGCTGTTCCTCTCCTGGAAGGAAGACTTAGTATCGTTCAGAGGTCGTACTTAACTGGTTATTGTGTGGGTAAACTTGGTAGGAAATAGTTGTAAAGCAGTTTCATTTTCTCCCACTGCTGCTTGCAAGGATCCTTTGTTGGATCTCTGTTCCCTTCCTTTGGTGACAACTTTGGCTCATCTAATAGTTTTATGGTCACTCTCACATACTGAAAAATCAAGTCCAGTCGATTTTAAACTTCTGTCTTTCATCCTATTCAAAGTGTCTCCCCTTTGCCGTGACTGGGCCTCATGGAGGTTAAGGAACCAGAAGTGGGAAGGATTGTAATTTACTCTGTTTATTTTAAAATTATTTATCTAGGCACTCAGGAAGATTCAAGAGATGTATAAGGTAGTTCCTGTTTGTATTAGTACCTTTAATGTGCCTAAACTATATATAATAAGAATTTTAGGAGACACATTTTATTTACATGAAACATTTAATGGAAATCAGTGGTTGTGCTGAAATACTGTGAACTAGGAGTATTGTGAGGGTTCGGAAGGTGGGGGCTTTGTGGGTAGAATAGCTGTGCTTGGGATGTAGAACACGAAGGACAAAGTGAGTGACAGCTGGCTCTGGTGGCAGCCTCTCTCAGGTAAAGCTGTCTTTCGTTTACGTTTTGCTGGAGTCTGGGTCTCAGAAGCTTTTATCATAAATGGGTATTGGATTTTGTCAAATGCTCTGGGTCTCTAAAAGTTCTTTTAGAGAACTTTTGGCTGGTGACATACAATGTAAGATTAGACAGAATCTGAAAAATCTCAATAAGTAATAAAGTGTAATATTGTAGATGACATTACTGAATTTGACATTTACTGTGATAATCTTGAAAAACAGAATATTTACTCCTTGTTAAAGGTCTCTGTTAGATGTTTATGAGGAAATACTGTTTTACCTTTATTGAAGCACAAGTTGATGGACACAGGGCAATTTATTATGATGGTGCCGATAACAGAAAAGTGGATATCAGCTTGTGTTTCAAAGTCATGTTAATTGTTTGGGAGATAGAATATTGCTAATTTTGTTTTCTTATCTCTTTAAAAGGTGGTTTGTTGCAGTTATAAACAATGAACATATGCAAATGTATCTGAAAGGAATGCTTGCAGCTGCTAGCAACAAAATATTCACTGTGTTTTTAATTACATAGTGTTTTATTTTTCTTGTAAAAAGTCTGGAAGAACGATGTATTGGTACATGCTATAGTATGGATGAACCTTGAAAACATTATGCTAAGGGAAAGAAGACAGACACAAAAAGGCGCATATTATGTTTTCATTTATATGAAATATCCGGAATAGGCAAATCCATAGAAACAGAAAACAGTAGTTGTGAGGGGCTAGGATATTGGGGTGGCAGGACATGGATTTATAGGTATATAGCATTGAGTATGATAAAGCCATTTATTTACTGGAGCAATATTATTACTTTAAAAAATTCATTTTTATTATTATGTATTTGGTTTGCATTTGCTTTTTCTTTGATGGTGAGTTGAAGACTCCCAACTAAAGTAGTGGTTTACATTTTCCCTTTCATACTCAGTTTTGAAAAATTATCTTGGTGTTTTTGGTACATGAGGATTCTTTCTTCATTGTGGGCGATACTGTTGTTCATAAAGTACCCTATTTTGTCTTCACACCTTATTAAAAAAAAAACGACAGCTTCTTTGTTAGCATCTGCCTGGTTTGTCTCTGTTTATCCTTTTGTTTTCAATCTTTTTGAGTCACTTTATTTTATTTCATTTTTTTAAAAGATTTTTTGAGAGGAAGAGTGAGAGCGAGAGCAAGGAAGAGAGGGAGAAGCAGGCTTCCCGCGGAGCAGGGAGCCCGGTGCGGGGCTCCACCCCAGAAGTCTGGGGTCAGGGACCTGAGCTGAAGGCAGGCGCTCAACCAGCTGAGCCACCCAAGCGCATGAGTCACTTTATTTTAGATATGTCTGTATCTGTGAGCGTTTTCTTTTAATCATTTGTCTCATTTACAATTTTGGTTTTAGTGTTTCATCTTTAATCTGTTGTATTATTATTTTCATAATGTTGGTGTCTTCCTGTCTTTTACTACATAGTCTGGATTTTTCTTTGTTTTATTGTTGTTTTCCTGGCTCTTAGGGTAACTTGAAGAATTTTAATTTTATTTTAGTGGTTAGCTTGTAATGTTAAAGGATACTTAACATCTCTATTTTTGATTTAGTGACCTTAAAATAAAGCAGTGTCTATTGGCTCTCAGCTGTGGTATGAGATTATTGGCTCAATTATAGTTTCCTCATTTCTCTGCCAAGATTTTGTCAGAAATGTGTTCACGGTAACAGTCCTTGAGCGTCTTTGCACCCATGACTCTTTTATGATACTCATTCCTTCTGGTTACCCTAAAATAGTTGAAGCCTATCGGCCTTGAATGAAAAGCTACTAGGTAGTACCATTTGATTATAATGTACCAGTTTGAATTTAGGTTCAAATCTTATACCTGGAATTTAAGAATTTTAGCTTTTAACATTGTATTTTGAAAGCATTATTAGATTATTTGTGACCGGGTGATTCAGTTCCCAAATGCCTAGCCCTTTTTTTAATTAAAAAATTATAATTTAAGTATAGTTAACATACAATGTTATATTAGTTTTAGGTGTACAACCTATTGATTCAACAATTTTGTACATTACCCAGTGCTCACGACAATAAATGTAGTCACCATTTGTCACCATATAACATTTTTACAATATTATTGACTATATTTCCTATGCTGTACTTTTCATCTCAGTGACTGACTTACTGTATAACTGGAAGTTTGTACCTCTTAATGCCCTTTATCTGTTTCACCCATCCTCCTACCCACCTTCCCTCTGGCAACCACCAGTTTATTTTCTGTATTTAAGAGTCCATTTTGTTTGGTTGTTTGCTTTTCATTTTTTTTAGATTCCACATGTAAGTGAAATCATACGGTATTTTGTCTTTCTTTGTCTGACTTATTTCACTCCGCATAATACCCTTAGGTCCATCCATGTTGTTGCAAATGGCAAGATATCGTTCTCTTTTATGGCTGAGTAATACTCTATTTTATTTATATATATGTGCCACATATTCTTTACTCATTCATCTATTGGTAGACACTTGGGTTGTCTCTGTATCTTGGCTGTTGTAGAAAATGCTGCAATACACATGAGTATATACATCTTTTCAAATTAATGTTTTTCTTTTCTTTGGGTAAATACCCCGTAGTGCAAATATTGGATCATATGGTATTTCTTTTTTTAATGTTTTGAGGATCGTCTATACTGTTTCACAGAGTGGCTGCACTGATTTGCATTCCCACTAACAGTGCACGAGGGGTCCTCTTTCTCCACATCTTCACCAACACTTGTTATTTTTTGTCTTTTTGATACTAACCATTCTGACTGGTGTGAGGTCGTATTTATTTGTTTGTTTGTTTTTGGTGTAAGGTGGTTCTGATTTGCATTTCCCTGATGTTGCGCATCTTTTCACATAGGCTTATCTGTATGTGTTTTTTGGAAAAATGTCTATTCAGGTCCTCTGCCCATTTTTAAATTGGAGTGTTTGTTTTTTTGGTATTGAGTTGTGTAAGTTCTTTATGTATTTTGGATATTTGCTCCAAATATCTTCTCCCAGTCATTAAGTTGACTGTTTGTTTTGTGGATGGTTTTCTTTGCTGTGCAAAAAGCTTTTTGTTTCGGTGTAGTCCCAATGGTTTATTTTTACTTTTGTATCTCTTGCTTCAGGAGACATATCCACAACTATGTTGCTAAGGTGATTTCCAAGAGGTTACTAGCTCTGTTTGCTTCTGGAGTTTTATGATTTCAGGTCTCATATTTAGGTCTTTGATCTGTTTTGAATTTATTTTGGGGTATGTTGTAAGAAAATGGTCCAGTTTCATTCTTGTGCATGTAGCTGTCCAGTTTTCCCAGCACCATTTATTGAGAAGACTGTCTTTTCCCCATTGTATATTCTTGCCTCCTTTGTTGTAGATTAATTAACCATATAGATATGGGTTTGTTTCTGGTCTCTCTGTCCTGTTCTGTTGACCCGTGTTTCTTGTTTTTGTGCCAGTACTGTACTATTTTGATTACTTTAGCTTTGTAGTATATTTTTAAATCTGGGATTGTGATACCTCCAGTTTTGTTCTTCTTTCTCAAGATTGCTTTGGTTATTCAAGGTCTTTTGTGGTTCTCTACAAATTTTAGGATTATTTGTTCTAGGTCTGGGAAAAATGCTATTGGTATTTTGGTAGGGATTGCAGTGCATCTGTAGATAGCTTTAGTATGGACATTTTAATAATATTCTTCCATGTCCATGAGCATGGTGTATCTTTCTGTTTGTTTGTGTCATCTTTATTTCATGAATGTCTTATAGTTTTCAGAATATGGGTGTTTTACCTTTTTGATGAGTTTATTCCTAGGTATTTTATTATTTTTGGTACAATCGTAAATGGAATTGATACTTTCATTTCTCTTTCTGCTACTTTGTTATCAGTGTATAGAAATGCAAGTTTTCTGAATATTAATTTTGTGGCCTGCAACTTTACTGAATTCAGTATCAGTTCTAATAGTTTTTTGGTGGAGTCTCTAGTGTTTTCTATATATTGTGTCATGTCATCTGCAAACAGTAGTAGTTTTACTTCTTCCTTAGCAATTTTTTTTTTTTTTTAAATGTAGGCTCCATGCCTAGCATGGAGTCCAATGTGGGGCTTGAACTCACGACCCTGAGATCAAGACCTGATCTGAGATCAAGAGCTGGACACTTATCGAGTGAGCCACCCAGGCACCCCACTTCCTCAGCAATATATGTCTTTTATTTCTTTTTCTTGCCTGATTGCTGCAGCTAGGACTTCTAGTACTTTGTTGAATAAAAGTGGTGAGAGTGAACATCCTTGCCTTGTTCCTGATCATAGAGAAAAAGCTTTCAGTTTTACATCATTGAGTATGATGTTAACTGTAGATTTTTCATATATGACCTTTATTATGTTGAGGTATTACTCCCTCTAAACTCACTTTGTTGAGTGTTTTTATCATGAATGGATGTTGTCAGTTGCTTTTTCTGCATCTACGAAATGATCATATGGTTTTTATCCTGCCTCTTGTTAGTATGATGTATCACATTGATTGGTTTGTGACTATTGAACCATGTTTGAATCCCTGGAATAAATCCCACTTGATTGTGGTGAATGATTTTTTTCATGTATTGTTGGATTGGGTTTGCTAGTATTTTGTTGAAGAGTTTTTGCCTGTGTGTTCAGCAGAGATATCAGCTTGTTTTTTTTTCCCCTCAGGTTTTTGTCTGGTTTTGGTATCAGGGTAATGCTGGTCTTATAAGATGAATTTGGAAGTTTTTCTCCATCTTCTATCTTTTTGGAATAGTTTGAGAAGAATAGGTATTAACCATTCTTTAAATGTTTGGTAGATTCACCTGTGAAGCCATCAGGTCCTGGACTTTTGTTTGTTGGTGGTTTTTCATTACCCATTCAATTTTATTACTAGAAATCGGTCTGTTCAAATTTTCTATTTCTTCTTGTTTCAGTTTTGGAAGAGTGTATGTTTCTAGGATAGCCATCCTTGATCATCATCAGGACTAAAGCCATGTGGCCCCCGAGAGGGCTGAATTTTCTGCTGTCTAGTTTAGCTGGCATAGAAGACATGCAACTGGTATTGTTTCTGCTTGAGTTTCAGTAACCTTGCTCTTCCTCCCTGACCAGGAGGGAAGAGCTCAGTCTTCTTAGAGAACCATGAGAGCCTGTTCCTCTCCCTTTTTATCAGCTGTGTCTTACTCACTGTTAATGGCGAGGAGCTGTAATGACTTTCTTCTTCTTCTTTTTTTTTAAGATTTTATTTATTTATTAGAGAGAGAGAGAGCATAAGCAGGGGGAGTGGCAGAGGGAGAGGGAGAAGCTGACTCCCCACTGAGCAGGGAGCCCCATGCGGGGCTAGATCCCAGGACCCTGGGATCATGACCTGAGCCAAAGGCAGGTGCGGAACCAGCTAAGCCACCCAGGGTGCCCCGCCTTTCTCCTTTTTTGGTTAGGAATTTCCTTTTGTTCCCACCAGATATAGGGACAATAAAAGGCATCACAACAGCTTGCTTTCATTTCACTCATCTCTGGGTTGCTTTCTGTTGAAGATGCACTCATTTAGGGGAGGTATTTGCTCCTAGTCTCACTTTTGGAACTAGAAAAATAGTCTAACCCATTCTGTGAGTTTTCTAATCCGTTATAGTTGTATTTTTATTTTCCTAATGCGTGGCTTTTATATTTAAATTAGTAATACTTATATTTGTTTTTATAATTGTTAGCCTTATTTCCGTTCTTAAATGAATCGCTTCCCATTAGTCTTTTCATTTTATGCCATGCATTTTGGTTTCTTAATTTCATTTTGTTCATTACCTCTCATGCCTTCTCATCTTCTGCTTCTGCATGAACTTTCTGGAATTCCTGACACTTTTGTTCTCTAAATTCAAATACTAAGTTTAAAAATCTATAAACATTCTTTAATCATAACCTTTTCTTCTTCCACGTTCCTTGGTCTCCTGCAGTTCTACTGGGAGCCTCAGTTGATAGACATCTCCACTTATCCATCACTCTGTACTTGGTTTCTTTTTTTCCTCCCCAATCTACTTAGGATTTATGGCCGTTCATTTCACTCTCTTTTTTTTTTAAGATTTTATTTATGTTTTAGAGAGAGCGTGCGAGAGAGCGAGCACAAGCTGTGTGGGGGAGGGGCAGAGGGAGAGGGAGAAGCAGACTCCCTTATGAACAGGGAGCCTGACGCAGGGATCAATCCCAGCGTATTGCAACCTAAGCCTAAGGGAAACACCCAACCGACTGAGCCACCCTGGTGCCCTTTACTTACTTTTGCTAATAGCCTAATCCAGTGGTTTTCACACTGTTGTCCAGGGATTTCTGGGGTTGATGGTTAAAACCCTGGGAGCAGATTAGGTTACCTGTGAAGAGTTTGTGGATTGAGAACAGATTTCTGGCTCAGCCCTGAAATCATGGAGAAGAAAAATAGTGTGCTGTGTTTTGTTTTGTTTGTTTTAGAAGAATAATGTTTAAAGACTGGCAGGAAAAGGGAAGCTAGTGATGGAAAATGGGTGAATAATCAGAGAAGGAGGATGATTGCTGAAATAGGAGGGGCTGCTCAGAGATCAGGTGAAATTGTGAGAGTGGAATTCGGATGCTGGGTCTTGACTGACCACTGCCAGAGCACTTGGAGTTGGTCAGTGGACATGAAGTCAGATCTGTGATTGGAGGAGTGAGTGAGCGGTACCTAGCACAAGTCTGCCAGTGTAGGCTGTACAGGGGAGGAGAGAATAGGGTAGTTGTTAGAATCCTCAAAGCTCTGCTTGGTGTACCTGCAGCTTCCCCAGCACCTAAGAGCTAGGCCGTCATGTTGTAGAGCAGCAGTAGGCCTCCTGCCTGGCTCGGAGGTTCAGCTTGGGCTTGCCTGGAGCTGTGAAGTCCATTTCATCTTGCCGTGGCTCTCAGGATTCCCTCATATTCTCTACTCCATTTACGGTGTCCTCCTCCTGTGTGCATTCTGTCTCCATGTGTAACTCTTATTTGAGGAACTTGGCTTCTATTTTACTAAGAAAATAGAAACCATCTAAAGGGAATGTTTTTGTGCTTTTACCCCGCATCTGTTGACCTAGCTGCAGTGGAACTCAAATGTTCTGTCCTCTGCTCCTCCTCCTTCTGACTAGGGATACATTTATTTCTAGCTCCTCACCTTGAATGCATTGCTTTAGCACTTCTCCTTTTTCTTTCTTGCATCAATAATTTTTCTCTCTACCTGATTATTATTGCAATGTGTAACTTTTCTCATCTTAAAAAAAGAAAAGCCCTCTTCATAGTTCCCATCCCATTTCTTTTGCTTCCCTTTCCTTAAAATTCCTGGAAAGAACTGTCTATGTACATTTTATTTTCAGTGCTTCTTCTGTCTTAATTTACTTCAGTCAGGGTTTTACGTTCACTGCTTCAGAAAAACAGCTCTGGTCAAGGTCACCGATGACCTCCATGTTGCTAAATCCAGTTGTCAATTCTCAGTGCTCATCTAACTTGGCCTGTCAGCAGCATTTGACACAGCTGATAATTCCCTTTTCCTACATGAACTTTCTTCATTTGACTTTTGGGACATCACAGTCTGTTGTTTGCCTCCTACCTGCTGACTGCTGCTTCTCAGTTAGCTCTTCTTGGTTCCTTCTGTCAAGTTGACTTCTAAATATTTGAGAGCTCCGGGGCTTGGTTCTCCGACTTCTCTGGTTGTACTCACTCCCTGGGGTGGAAATCTCATCTGGTCTCAGGGCTTTAGCTATCTATCTGCTTATGTCCCCCCTGCTCCTCAGCTTAAAAAAAAATTCTAGCCAGGCTCCTTTCCTTGGACTGTACAGATTTGTATATCCAACAGCTCATCCACCCTCTCCACCTGAGTGAATAATAAGTATTTCACATTCATCAGTGTAAACTGTACTTTTTATTTCCAGCACAAAATAACTTTACTCATAATCTTTCCTGACTCAGGAAATGGCCACTCTCTCTTTCCAGTTTCTTCGACCAAGCCTTAATGCCTGCAAGCCCTCTCAAGTCTGTTTTCAAAACATACCTTAGAACTTAATAATTTTTGATATTTCTACTACACAGGTCCAAGTGACCTGTCTTCTGGATGATTGCAGGGCACTCCTAACTGGTCTCTCTGCTTCTGACCTGTCCCTTCTAAGTTACTTTCCACATTGTACCTAGAGTGAGCCTTTTGCCCTCTGTCAGATCCTGTCACCCTTCTGCTCAGAGTCTCGTCGCACGGATTCCTGTCTCACTCAGGGTAAAAACCAACTCTTCACTGTTTGTGAGAACTGACGCTTAGTACGAACTCCTGTATGACCTCATCTCTTACTTCTCTCTTGCTGTTTGAACACACCAGAGCTTTTCCTGTCTCAGACCCTTGGTGTGACTGTTCTCTGTCCCTTGAGTACCCTCCCTCCAGATTTCTGCATGTCTTGCTCTCTCTTCTCCCATAAGTCCTTCCTCAGATGTCACCTTATTAGTGAAGTGTGCCCCCTCACCTGAGCTCGCACTCCCTGTTCCCGTAATCCTGCACCAATTGTCATTTGCCCCGTTGCCTGTTTATTGATGGGCTGTTTTCTTAGTGGAGTGTAAGCTCAGTGAGGGTGGGAGTTTTGTTTTGTTCACTGCTGTGTTCTCAGTTCTGAAAAGAATGCCTGGTGTACAGTAAGCTCATGACAAGTAATTGTTGAATGAATTGAATTTCATTTAGCTTCTGTAATAAATATTAATTGCCTTGGTCATTCGATCCCTCTGACTTTAACCTTGTAAGTCACGGAGTTTCTGCCCAGTTACCCTGTTTCTAGTGCTCTTGCAGCCCTACTCAGACTTCACTATTCCATTATAAACAGTCTCCCCCGACACTCAACATCTTCTTTTTTTTTTTTTTAAAGATTTATTTATTTATTTTGAGAGAGTGAGAATGAGAGAGAGAGAGAGAGTACATGAAATGGGGGAGGGTTAGAGGGAGAAGCAGGCTCCTCGCTGAGCAGGGAGCCCAATGTGGGACTCGATCCCGGGACTCCAGGATCATGACCTGAGCCGAAGGCAGTCACTTAACCGACTGAGCCACCCAGGCGCCCTCAACATCTTCTTAGGAGACCCCCTCCGTTTACATTTCTTCACCAATAACTGGTTTCCTTTTTTGACCCATTTCCCCTACTCATAGGATTTTGGGAGGAAGTAGTGATGGTGCTAACATTCTCTTATCCATCTGGAGTTCTTAGTGGGCTCCCAGCAGTAGGCCAGTTTGATGCTTTTGACTCTTGGCTCCTTTTTGGTCACTGTCATTATGGTCCATTGTCACTTTCCCACTCCACTGGTATTGGAAGAACATGAGGCTCGTGGTCTTCCTGTCCACTCTTAGTTTGTCATTTCCTAGATGACATTTCACAGTGGCTGTTCACACCTAGATCTAAGGTCCTTTTTAGTCATGTGGCCAACAGTCCTTCAGAAATCTATGCATAGGGGTGCTCCCTAGACTATCGTCACTTTGAATTGTTTCATTTGAGAGTCTTCACATTATTTTTACCCTGGTTCATAGCTCTAGTGAGACTGTATTTCTGCACACTTGGTCTTTGACAGGGACGAGGTCTCCCGTTCTTTGACCCACCCTCTTTTACCTATCGTTCCCATGAAATTAAATGGAATTTAATTTGAATTTAATATTTAAGAAGTTTCTCATTCAACTGCTGTTTATTTTGATATGTGGATTATTTATTGAATGATTATTCCCCCCACATTGATTTGTGATGCTTTCTATATGTAGAACCAAATTATATAAATTTTGTGTAGTAGATGTTTCATTTGTCTGTCAAGTTTTGGTGCCATCACACTCTTTAAATGTTACTGAAGCTTTATAGTGTGTTTGATATTTGGAAGGGATAGTAGCGTCTCATTGACTTTGGTTTTCAGAATTGTTGGTGTTGGTCTTGCTCTTTACACTTCATATGATTTTGAAAACAATTCGGTTAAGTTATGAAAAGAAAGATCTTCCTTGGGCTTTTTCTTCTGCAATGATATTAAACACTGGGCTATTTGAGTTATTAGTTCATATAAGTTAGTATTTTATCAAAACTTTATATTAGCAAAATATCTAAAAATTTTTACTTTTTTAATAGATCAAATCCTTCTTGCATATAAATACCAAAGATGTATCTTCTATAATTTATTAAAAAAATATGCCACAAATGTAAATGAACTGTTAATCTTTTTTTTCCCAGATATGTTTCCTTCTTTTTGCCATTCTCTACATTGTTTCCTACTTCATCATCACAAGATACAAGAGAAAATCAGGCAAGTAGAAACATTGTAGTTAAAACTTAGATCATCATGTCCGCTGGTCTGTGGTATTTGGGCTGTATACTGTGCCTGTCAGTGTGGTAGTATATATATTCAGTATGGCCATGATTGAAGGACACGATAGCCTGGTACTAAGAGTAAACAGTAACCTTCAGGGAATCTGACTGCTTGCAGGGTCGTCATTCTCAGACCTGAGCCCTCGTTTACTACCGTTCTTATGTCCAACCAAGAACAGTGTGGGGCTGCTCAGTATCTGGGAAATTCTAGAGTTTATAAGGATATATGAGTTCTTGTGACTGGCTCTGAGTTTGAACATGCATACCCTATCCCATCTTTTCTCTGACTACTAGACTATCTTTTCTTTCTCTAAAGTAATACAGAATGTAGAGTCTCCATGATACCATTTAGTATCAATTTAGGATTCAATCGTATATTATTCTTTTTATTATTTCATATATATCGTGTCTACCAGAGGGACCACTAAATCTTTGTTCTTTTTTAATTTAAAAAATTATTTTTATTTTTTATTCATATTTTTTATTCTTATGTTATGTTAATCACCATCCATTACATCATCAGTTTTTGATGTAGTGTTCCATGATTCATTGTGTGCGTTTAACACCGAGTGCTCCATGCAGAACGTGCCCTCTTTAATACCCATCACCAGGCTCACCCGTCCCCCCACCCCCTCCCCTCTAGAACCTCAGTTTGTTTCTCAGAGTCCATGGTCTCTCATGGTTCGTCTCCCCCTCTGAATCCCCCCCTTCATTTTTCCCTTCCTATGATCTTTTTTTTTTTTTTTAACATATATTGCATTATTTGTTTCAGAGGTACAGGTCTGTGATTCAACAGTCTTGCACAATTCACAGCGCTCACCATAGCACATACCCTCCCCGATGTCTTTCACCCAGCCACCCCCTCCCTCCCACCCCCCACCACTCCAGCATTGTTATTATTTTTAAAGATTTTATATTTTTGAGAGAGAGAGGGAGCGAATGTGCATGTGCACGAGCAGGGGGAGGAGCAGAGGGACAGGGAGGGGGACAAGCAGACTTCCTGCTGAGCAGGGAGCCTGGTGTGGGGCTTGACCCCAGGACCCTGAGATCATGACCTGAGCTGAAGGCAGACACTTAACTGACTGAGCCACCCAGGCACCTGTTCTTTTTTTTTTTTTAAGATTTTATTTATTTGTAGAGAGAGGGAGAGAGAGTGAGTCCAAGCAGGGGGAGCGGCAGGCAGAGGGAGAAGCAGGCTCCCCACTGAGCAGGGAGCCTGATGTGAGACTTGATCCCAGGACCCTGGGATCGTGATCTGAGCTGAAGGCACATTCTTAACTGACTGAGCCACCCATGCATCCCATCCCCTATTCTTTTTTTAAAAATGAACTTTGTGCTAATTCATTCACAGATTTTTGTGCCAGGGTTTTGTAAGGACCTAAAGAGTTGCCTTACTGCCCTCTGTTAAATCTCAGCTATTTTCTATAAATCACAGGATTTTCTACCTGTGATGCTGGGCTAATAGTAGGTACCATATGAATACTTAAGGATTCCATATAATAGGGACTCTTTATGTCATAATATTAAACTTGTTAGACTTTTGAAAGCAGTCAGTAAATGCTTGCTCTCTAGTGTTTTAGTTTGGCTCTATGATTACACTGAAATACTTCCTAGAATCTATAATCTCTCAAAAATTTGAAGACCTGCAGATTCAACACAGTATCTTAGCTATTTTTAAAGTTGTTTTGGCATCAGGTTTTAATGATTATGGACATAGAAGGTGGGGGGAGAATTAACGAATATAAATGCATCATTTTAGGGGAAATTAGGGGATGATGAGCAGGAAAATTGGAGATTTATTAGATGATTTAGATGATTTTTAAGTATTTATTTATTTTGAGAGAGAGTGAGCAGGGGTGGGGGGCAGAGACAGAGGAGGAGAGAGAGCCCCAAGCAGACTCCCCTGACCCCTTCAGTCAGCCCGGAGCCTGACGCAGGGCCTGATCCATGATCCTGAGACATGACCCCAGTGGAAATCAAGACCTGGATACTCAACTGACTGAGCCACCTGGGCACCCTTATCAGATGATTTTTAAAGTAATGGCAGGGAGAGGTGATGAATACCCTGGACTTTAGTAGAGTGTAGGGAGAAGAATTGAAATTTATATGAAGCTATTAAAACGTTCTTCAGTAGTGGATGGTTAATTGGGGGTGTGTACAACAGTATAAAAATTGTGACTGTTATTTTATGGTCCTTTTGGTTGTAAAGCTATTTTGGGCAGCCCATAATTAAGAATGGAGATTGGAGTAAGAGAATGGCTCAAATAAACCATTGACACGGAAGCAGGTGGACACTCATAATTACAGAGACTTAGAGAGAGAGCCTTTGAGGACAACCCCAGTTAGGTATTGAGGAGAAGGAGGGGCCAGGGGGTGCTGTGCAATATTCTTGTAATTGGATCAGACTTTCTTTAGCTGGTAAATTTATGTGGGAGGACAGAGAGAAGGCGAGCAGCCATGAGGGAGAGGTAGAGGAGGTGAGCGAGCATTGGGGCAGAGGGTATCTGCTACTTGTAAGAGATACAGAACTTGATACTTTCCACTCTATAACTTGCACAATAATTATGAAGTATTGAGGCAGTGGTATCTAAATGGTTTAGACTGGTCGAAGAGAATCTTCCTTATTACCATTAATAATGACAAACTCAAATCATAGAAAACTACATGAGTTTTAAGATTCTGACTTCTAATTTTATAGTAAAGATTTTTGTTGGATACGATCAACGAAAACATTTCATTCATTAGCAATTATAATTTTACTTATATTGTATGACAGTAAACTTGATAGTGGTCCTAAGGTTCTACTGAGTTTTATTTTCTTGAGCAATAAATATTTGGAAAATTTCAATTTACATATGGTAGTTTTGTTAATCAGGATTTTGGTTAATCACAACACTCTTACCTAACTACATTCTATCTTACGTGATTTAATGAGATTTAAATTTGGATCCATGTTGAAATAAATACAGTGCATTTTGAAAATCAGTTCTTTTCAAAATAATTAAGTTTCTATTTTTGTTTAATTTCCTAATAAATTAATGAAACATTTTATTGAAGATAAAAAAATTAATACCTTAACCATTTTTACAGATGAACAAGAAGACGAAGATGCCATAGTCAACAAGATTTCGTATGTATTTTAAAATTCATTTGTTCTGTTTCAAATTTTGATGTCATAAATTCTTCAAATTTAATTCACACCTTTGGGCATAAATGTGGAAAAAATTCACCTGAAGTATTACAATGCTTTTATCGATATTAACCCTATCCTTAGAAACACATAGAGACAGATACCCAGTTGACTCTTGAACACCGTGGGGGTGAGGGACGCTGGCCCTGTGCAGTTGGAAATTGTGTATAATTTTTGACTTATCCAGAACTTAACTACTAATAGCTTACTATTGACTGGAAGTCTTACTGATGATATAAACAGCTGATTAACACATATTTTATATGTTATATGTATTATATACTGTATTCTCCCAATAAAGTAGCTAGAGAAAAGAAAACTATTAAGAAAATCATAAGGGAGAGAAAATACATTTATATTACTGTACTATATTTATTAAAAAAATTCACTTGTAAGTGGGCCTGTGCATTTCTAAGCCATATTGTTCAAGGATCAACTGTACATGGAAAAATGAGGATTGATTGTCTCCTGTTAAAATTTGCTTGTTTGAGGAGCTGACAATTTTACCTTCAGAGGTTTTAACCAGGAAGTGGGCTTATGGTTGGGGAAGTTGCTGGGCCATAAGAAAGAAAACTCTTGGCTGTTTAATGGTCCGCTGAGAAGGCTGTGACAGTCTTGGAATAGGGAACAGACCTCTCTTCTAGTTAATCGAACATCTACCTGCTGTGAGCAGGGAGACGGACTCAGATGGTTCTTTAGGTTCCCGATAGCTCTTTTTCTGCTTATATATGCTGATATATGATTGATGTACCCTTTAATTTTTTTTTTGAGGTATCAAACCAGATGGGAAGCAGTGAGTTTCTTTCTATCATATTTTGCTTGACTAAAATTTGAAATCACACAGATGTAACTACATTGGAGAGATTATTATTCCAGGATTCTTTGGATTCTTGAAAAATTTTTGGCGTAGTCCTGAATTTAGACAAAAGTTAGAAATATAACAAAAAAGAGCCTTTTTGCCCCAGAACTGTTTGAGAAGTTGCTGACCTGGTTCTCCATTTCCTCAGGATACTTTTTTATATAATGCCTGTAAACAGTGCATTCTCCTGTGTAGCTACCATACAAACATCAAGATAATGAAACTGATGCTGTACCACTCCTGCCCCATTCAGATTTACCAGTTGTCCCGTTCATGTCCTTTGTTGCAAAAAGATCCCACTCAGAATCACACACTGCTTGTAGTTGTCATGTCCCTTTAGTTGCCTTCAGACTGAAACCCTTCAGTATTTTCTTGACTTCCCTTACCTTGATACTTCTGAAGATGACAGGCCAGTTATTTGGATTTGTTTCTTTGCGATTAGTATCAGATTATTCATCTTTTGCCTGGGGTGGGGAGGAGGTGAGGGAAAGGGAGAAAGGCTGCCCGCACTTACGCACACATTCACGGATACTCTCGTGTCCCCGGGGATATTATTCAGCCATAAAAAGGAATAAGGTACTGACACATACTACAGCATGTAGGAACCTTGAAAACATCATGCTAAGTGAAAGAAGCCAGACATGAAAGGCCATGTAGTGTAGGATTCCATTTATGAGAAATATCCAGAATAGGTAAACCCATCAGTGTCATATTGATGGTTACCAGGGACTGAGGGGAGGGCAAAATGGGGAGCAGCTGCTTAATGAATACAAGGTTTTATTTTGGGGTGATGGAATGTTCTGGAACTAGAAAGTGGTGGTGTTTGCACAACAGACCAGAACACATCACTTAGACATTACCTTGCAGTGTATTCTGTGAAACGGTGGCTGTGCCTCGTTTCCTTGTGAGGAGGCTCAGGAGCCCTGACCTCCCCTTCTGCTTTCATCAGTTCTGCTGCCATCGCTGTTGTGGCGGGTCTGAGGGTTCTCCTGGCAGGTGGCTCCTGCATCACGTGCCTGGAGCTGGCATCCCTTTCCTGCAGACCGACGGGTGTACTTACAATAAAGACAGGAGAGGGCGCGGGGCGGCGGGGGGGGGGGGCACCTGAGAGAATCAGGGCTGGTCCGTTCCCCCCCACCTTGCCCAGTAATCCTTTTGGCTTTCACCGCCTGTTTTCCCCCTTGTGTGATGGAATGAGTGAGAATGGAAGAGGAAGGTAGATCTGGGTTCAAATTCCGAACTCAAGATTAACTTAAGATCAGAAGAGATTGAGAAAGATTTGTTTTCTCTGTGTGTGAAGGAGAGCTGCCACTTACTCTGTCATGCTGTTGTGTGGATTCAATCACATCTGCAAAACAATCCAGGGTTGGTGCTCGTGTACAGTCTGTGGGAATTTGGGGTTGCCTCCCTTCTCTCCACCGTCTTTCCTTGCCTTGCCCCCTCCACCAAAAAGGAGGAAATGGAAGGAGAGTCCTGCTGAACAAAGAGAAAAAAGGGGAAGAGCTCCGACAAGTTTTTTTTTTTTTTAAGATTTTATTTATCCATTTGAGAGAGAGAATGAGAGATAGAGAGCACGAGAGGGAAGAGGGTCAGAGGGAGAAGCAGACTCCCCACTGAGCAGGGAGCCTGATGCGGGACTCGATCCCAGGACTCCAGGATCATGACCCGAGCCGAAGGCAGCCGCCCAACACACTGAGCCACCCAGGCGCCCTCAGACAAGTTTTTAAGTGTAATGATTGGCAGCACTACCTGGCCACTTGAAACAGGGATCTCTGCAGCTGGTTCAGCACCCATGTCAAAAGGGAAAGCCTGTCCCTTGGCCGTTCTCACCTCCCGTTAGACCCATGTTTGCTTTCTCCTTTGCTCCTTTGTTCTGTTCTCTGTATCTACTTGTGCCCCCATATTAACTTTGCAACCAAAAACTACATTTTATGAGAGCTACTGTTGGCTAGTTAGTTGATTTGATTTGGATTTAAGTTATTGATATAAAAATGGAATGCCTAACTGGTGAAACTTTTGGGAGTCCTTGCAGGTGAGAGGAGAGTCTCCATTGCAGGAAGTAGGCCTGGCATGAGGTATCAGAGCCCGGGGGTGACCTGGTGTGGGCTCTCAGGGTCCAGGAGCCGGGAGGGAATTTTCCCTGCAGAGGGAAATCCTTGGTGGAGTGTCAGCTTGAGCGGTGATGAGGGGCACTCGCGTGTGTTCAGGGGTGCTCTGTTACAGGGAGTCAGAGGTTGGGGAGGGCATCCAGGCAGGATGACAGAGCCCAAGCAGGCTGAGGAGGGTGTCCCCAGAGGGATGGCCTGGCCTAGGCATCAGAGGTCCGTGGGGAGGGAGGTGGGACGGTCCAGAATGGGGCGTCACCTGAGCAGGAGGGCACCTCTGCAGGGGGCGGGGTGTCAGATCATTTCCAGGGGGTTGGTCCATTAAAGGTGAGGGGAACCATTCTGTAGTTAAGGGAAAGGGAGAAAAATGAAAATGAACAGGGTTGTTGCATTGCAGTTGGACTTGCAAGTGAACTATCAGTGTGGACTCACGGTTTTCAATACAGAGTTGTTGCACCAGATCTAGATGTGAAGGTGGGTGCATGTTAGTGTGTATATGTACATGTAGGCGTAGTGCATTCTTGCATTCCTTGCCTGTCCATTGGGAGCATGACACCCCAGGAGCAGTGAATATACTTAGCCCTAGATCTGTGCTTCTAAATACAACTTTCCACTGATAGGAACCAGGGCTCCTTGGGGAAGAAGCTGACTGCAGGGGTAAGAGAGGGGAAGTTCCAGGCTCATTTTGTACGTATGGTACTGCCAGAATGCAAGGAAGTGCTCCAAGAACGATGGGGTGCATGTCTAAAAGACCCAAGAGCCTTGAAGGGCTTTCACATCAATCAGGGACAATCTGAGTGTCCGGAGAACGATTGTAATGGATCCTGCACAGAATAAAATAGAACAATCTTGAGTCCATCCTGATAGGCATCAGTAAATGAATAAACTTTTTGGCAAGGAACAGGGTATTTTTCCTAGTTTCAAACTTAGCTTCCCACAAAATACTTACTAATTAAAAGTGGAAGAGTGATGTTAGAGTCAGAGAGCCCTGGCAGACACCGTCCTGCCCAGTGGTCAGTCAGAACGTAGCCAGCAATGGGGCAGACAGAAGTTCTAGGCCACCTGGTAGCCTGCGGAGAGGTGTGAAGCGTGGCCTCCGTGGTGCTCCTGCCTTGTGGACATGACAGACGAGGCGGGGCCAAAGCTGAGTCCCGTGTTTCCCCGCCGGCCCGCTCCAGCTGGGGCCTTCTCCGTCACGGGCGATACCAGCTCTACCCTTCCCATTCTCAGGCTGAAGGCTCAGCGTCAGCCTTGAGCCCTGGCTGCCCCGACCCCAGGAAGTCCTGTGGGTGCTGTCCTCAGAATCTGCTCCGCTTCGGAAGGTGACTTTTGAGAAACGGCACTTTAATCTGAAGGGCACTTCAGGAGGTCTGCAAGCTATGACCACTACTGCTCTTTTTCGATCTGGCCTTCCCTTGGGGACCCCTTGCCAGCATTGACCTGACCTGCATCGGCCTTTTCTGAGTAGCTTTCATGCTAGGTGCTCACAGGCAGGGTGAGAGGGTGGCGGCGGCGCTCTGTATCCAGAGCCCAGGCACAGTACCTGAGATGCAGTAGATTCTGCAAGTGTTTGTTTATAGTTAGGCTTTTCTGGATCGTTTATGATTTCAAATACTTTACCTATTTGCCCTCATAAGCTTAGTTTTTTGTCAGATTACTGGTCCCGGTTTTTGATTTGGAAACTCTGGTTGGTCTTGCTGGTTATGTGGTCAGTGTCGTGTGAGCTGAGAGGAGAAGCATTGACTGTTGAGAGGAGTGTGGAAAGTGGTGCTGAGGCTGCTTCGCAGGGCAGATGACATAAAGCGACCCTAGGGGCAGAACTGACTGTGCCCCAGAGCACAGAACCGTGAGACGCATTGAGGTTTGGTGTGTGAGCAGGTGGGTACATCACACTGTATGTGGGAGTCTGTCGTGGCAAGAGGAGCCTGGCACACATACTGGAATAGCTGTTCAGGACCTGGAATGGTGAACTTGTGGGTTTGATCCTATTTTTGGCATTGGAAGGAAGCAATGGTAGCGATTGGGATAACTTCCTCCCTTGACTTGCAAGGACAAAACCAGAGAAGCACGCTTCAGGCCACGGGCTGGTAGTTGCCAGAGTTGGCAGTAGACCTGGGTGGATATTTTTCCTAGTGCGTTTCCCAGGAAACATGCCCACTCAGCAAAACAGCTTCTAAGCCTTCTTCTGTGTCTGATTTGAGCTGCATTTTTGGTATGTATGATATGGTCTACATTTAAACATCATCGATGATTTACTGAACAGAGGTTTCGTGGTTGTTTTGGCTTTTAAGTAGGAAAACACTTCTGTTGGTTGCCACAAGATGGCATTGGTCTCAAAGTTACTCTAGTGGATGTGTATTTCAAGCGTTTATTACGTGTTTTTTTTTCTTATGTGTTACATTTATTTTCACGTTCTTCCTATATTGACTTTAATGGGATGGATATTAAATTAAGATTCCATCTCTAATGTTGGTGAGGTTTTCTTTTCCTTTGCCTTTTAAGTCTTAAAAAAATCTTTTAAAAATTAGATAAAAAATTTTAAACATTTCAGACATATATATAACTGAGAAAGTGAAAGCCCTTTAGAATTCCACTCTCCTGTGGGATTGTTATATATTGTGCTAGGTTGTGTGTGTGTGTGTGTGTGTGTGTGTGTGTGTGTGTGTACCTCTATTTTCCTGTGTGTATAAATGCATTTTTTTGGGGGGGGAGCATGTTTTCTATTTATTGTCCGTGCCTTTTCAGTTTTTTTAACTTAATTTATCTTAGACATTTCTCTGTATCAGTATTTATGAGCAATATCTTATTTTTAAAAATGACAAATAGTGTTTTAAATACTGTTTAATAGTAGAATATTGTTTAATAGTTCTCTACGGTTTCTTAGTATAATTTATTTTGCCTTTACCCATTTTAAGAGGTAGCTGACCAATGGCTTTGTTAAGTTTTTTTCTCTTGAAATAACCATTTTGAATTGATTTGTTTTTCATACTGTTTTCACAAGTTTTTGTTATTTTTTCATCTGAAATCAGCTTTTGCATTGCTGTTAGGATGTATTTGCCAATGTAGTTAATTAAATGCAATTGTGAAATAAATATTTAAACTTAAAAGAGGAAAGAGACTATGGCTTATTCTTTGTAAAATGTGCAAAGTACTCTGTCTTCTGTATGTGATTCTTCTAGGGCCTGCTTGTTCAACAAGTTAATGACCCTTTTCACAGAGTGAGTAGTTTTAGAGTATACCTAATTGAACTTCTAGTATCATATATATATCATTTGTCTCCCAACTACACATATTTAATGAAAATCTTATGTAACTTTTTGGATTAAAAGATTTAAGAGTTTTTATCCTTTTTAAATTCCTACCGTATTCCTTGCTTTTTTCAATTGCTGGTGGCAATGATCTCTTCTCTTCCAGGTTGTTTTTGAGCACGTTCACTCTGGCAGTTTCAGCTGGGGCTGTTTTGCTTTTACCCTTTTCAATAATCAGCAATGAAATCCTGCTTTCTTTTCCTCAGAACTACTATATCCAATGGCTAAATGGCTCCCTGATTCATGGTTAGTATATATTGCTTAATATCACAATGAATGTTTTCATTTTTTACTGCACTGTATTTTTAGATTTGCCTTTTCTTAATTTCCTTCATAATTTGCATCTTCCTCCAATAAACCATGAGTCCTTCATAAAATCAGAAAACCAGATTTTTACTTACTATTCCTATTCTTAGTTGTGAAAGGCTTTTCTGTTTTACTTAATCAAGAAGCAGTCTTTATACTTAATGATTTGGTAAGTTCTCATTTAAATATTTAGCAAGAGAATTTTGGTTTATCTGGATATGTCAAAAGAACTCAGCCTCCATTTAAGACCTAAGAATACTAGCCATAGTTTTCTACTTAATTTATTTTCTGTTACTTTTGTTATTTAAGAATGTATAATTGAAGGGGGAAAAACTCTTTTGTCAAGTACAAACTTTAAAATTAATGTGGTTAAAAAAGTGACTTACTTACTGTGGGCAACATGGTATATTGCTTGGAGGCCAATTAGACCTGCATTCCAATCTTGACTCTGCCATTTCCTGGAAATTTTTAGTGAGGTGTATGACATTTTAATTTTAATTTATAAAATATATTACAAGATCTAATACATAGATCTTTTTTATATGTTTCATTGTCCTTCCCCCTTTTATTTGTTTTGAATTGTGATATCTTTATATGGAAAGCACATCAGCTTTTTATTAGATTTTTGTAAATATGTTCTAGTTATTTTTCTTTTTAACTTTACTTGCTTTTTATTGACAGAATTTTTAACATTTGTATATTGTCCAGGGTCCAGTCTTTTTTCTTCCTTTGGTTTCTCTAATTGTTTTGTGTTTAGAAGATCCTTTCCCTTCCTGATGTGTGACAAATACTCTCTTTTTCCCCCTCATTTTCTAAAGGTGACTTTTTTTGTGCATAACTGTCTAATTCGTCTGGAATTTATACAGACAACTACCATTTCTCTCACTCCTTTGTGTTTAAAAAAAATGCTTCGTTTGCTGGAGAATATTTGGAAAACAATATATGGTGAAGAAAGTTAATGTTACCCACAATCCTACAACCCACAGAGCTATTGTGAATACTGTGGTCTGTAATCTTCAGTAAGGTGTCTTCCTGTGAATACATAACCAGATGGCAACCTTCACGGACTCACTGATGATTTATGTTTTCCTAAATCAACATGTAAGTGGGAGGTTTCCATGCCATTAACTACTTTTCTGTGCAATTTATAGTAGTGCCTGGAGCTGTTATAAGCATGGATTGTTCCCAATTTTTTTTAACTAAAAGAGCTCCAGTGTACATCTTTACAAATATTTGTCCTTAGGATAAATTTCTGCAATTCACTTTCTAGGTAAGCACACTTTAAAAGTTTTGAGAAGATGTTTCCTGATTCCGAAAAGCTGTGTGAATTCCACTAGTGGTTTCACTTTCACTGAGGGGCTCCTCTTCCCAGAATGTATCTTCATCAACTGTGGGTGGTACTTAAAACCTGCCAATTCAAGGAGTGCTTGGGTGTCACAGTTGGTTAAGTGTCCAACTCATGGTTTCTGCTCAGGGTCATGAGATTGAGTCCTGCATCAGGTTCCATGCTCAGTGCAGTCTACTTGAATTCTCTCTCTCTGCCCACCCCCCACCCCCTGCAATAAATCTTGAAAAAAAAAAAAGTTCCAGGTCAGAAGTATGAAACATTTCCCCTCTTAAATGTACATTTCTTTAATTACTAGTAAGGATAGACATTTACAAAACATACTCAGAGGTCATTCATAGTTATTTTTTAGTAAATTGCCTACCTATGTTTCCTTTGCCCATTTTTACAGTGTTTTCCCCTCCTTTTTTTTTTAATTAAAATTTTAATTCCTGTTAGTTAACATACAGTGTAATATTAGCTTCAGGTGTAAGTGCAGTCCTTCAGCACTCCATACACTGCCCCGTGCTCATCCCAAGTGCTCTCCTTAATCGCTATCACCTATTTCATTCATCCCCCAACGACTCCCTCCCCTCTGGTAACCATTGGTTTGTTCTCTATAGTGAAGAGTCTGTTTCCTGGCTTGCCCCCCCCTCTTTTGTCCGTTTGCTCATTTGTTTTGTTTCTTAAATTCCCCATATGAGTGAAATCATAGGGTATTTGTCTTTCTCTGACTGACTTATTTCTCCTGCATTATACTCTCACTCTATCCATGTTGTTGCAAATGGCAAGATTTCATTCCTTTTTACACTTGCAGTTTTTTTTTAAGTAATTAGTTGTCTCTCAGAGGTTAATTGCAAACATTTTCCTCCCATTTGTCCTTTAATACTGCTTAAACTGTTTTTTAACATGAAAAATTTTAACATTTTAGTTTAATCATATATTTGAATCTGGCCTTTGTGGTTTCTGTCATGCTTGAAAGTAGAAACAAATGGAGTCATGGTGCTCTGAAGACCAAATGAATTCAGTAAAATTAGGACTAATTATTAACTGAATAAAAAGAAATTACTCCATTTTTTTGCTTAGCAATTGAAAAAAACTGAATAAGCAAACTGAAATTGATACAAAACATAAATCCTCTACTGAAAAGTCAGCTATTATTATGAAAGGCAGGAGGCAGCCTGGAAAGTAATGGCTATGAATGTTTTGGTGAGTTTTTTTTAGATGACATGTTTTTTGTTATTAAAAATACTTGGATAATATATAATTTAGAAAATGGTTTTTATATGTATTGTCTAAAATGTTTGAGGAAGACTGTTTGGCATGGTTCCCCTTGGCCCTAGCTTTCTGTAAAGCTATAGGTACTATAGCACATACATTTTTCAGGATTGGGCTCCATGTGTTCTTACCAGCAGTGCAGGTGGTCTCAAGCTGGGCTAACCAGTATGACAGGTGAACTGGCCTTTGTTTCCAGTTTTACTGAGTAGAAATTGCATGCTATACTTAGTGACCTTCACATACTCTAAATCAAGGCTATTTCTTTTATTCTGTTTATGGACTGTAAGTAAGAGCTACTAACACATGACATGCCATATATTTGGAGGCCTTAACTCTGGAAGTAAATGTATTTGTTTTATTGGTAGTCTTTCTCATTATAATGTAAGGTGTGTAAGCTCAAATATTTTGTTTATAAATTAGGGCTTAGAACAATAATTCCCACATAGTGATTGCCTAATAAACCTATTGAATGAATATGTGATAGACAATAATTTTGAACTCCAATAAACCACATCATCTGAAAGTTGGGGAACTAGAGGAAGAACCTTCTAAATGATGTCACTGCTTCTAAATGTACCCTTAGGAATAGGTTTCAGGAGGCCTGGGATGTAAGCCCTGGAAATTTTCCTTGAGGGTTTTATGACCCCTGGCTTTGTTTCTGCTAAATCTTTGGTAGGTCTGTATCCTTTGCTGCATGTAGTGAATTTCGTAAATCTTTTAAATTCATCTTTCTCTTCTAAATTCATAGCTTTCTTTAACCTTGTCGATGACATTCAAGGGAGTGCTTATTATTAGTCCCTTAGATTGTCTTGGGGTTGAAGATTTGTCAACCTTAGACATACTTGCTTCTTGGCTTTTAAAAAATCATTAATGGGGCCAAATTATGGTAATACTAAGACATGCCCTGAGGCATGTTCTGTGTTCTAGACACGCTCTTCCTCACTTCTATTGTGGAGGAGGCGTCCAGGTTCCCCCTGGGGGTCAGAACTCCCTTCCTTGCTGGTTGATTGAGAGGCATGAGGACCGCAAAGTGCTGGACAGTAGTCTGAACTTCCATTTCAGTGGAATCATTGTTGTGTCTCCTGGTGGAAACGTTCCTCCCTTTGGAGCTAGAACTCTAGTCTAGCAGCACTGGTTCCTAAGGTTACAGGAACAGGAGACAGAAAGTTTGCTAGTGGGTCATTATGGATAATGGTGAGTGCTACCACTTCCGATTCTACTCCTCGATTCTACCTGTGAACCCCGGCGATGGGAGAAGTACCAGCATATATTGAATACAGATTCAGGGCGAATACAACCTCCTAGAGTACCTTTCTTCAGCCCTGCGAGGTATGGCCACCTAGCGGGCACCGTAACAGTCTTCAGAAGGACATTCCACCATTCTGTCGAACCAGCTGCTTCAGGATTGTGGGAAACATGCATGACCAGTGAATTCCGAGGGCATGGGCCCATTGTTGTTCTTCTGCTGTGAAGTATTTCCTAGATCAGAAGCACTGCTGTGATGATGGTGGGCAAGGCATTCTGAAAGTCCACAGATAGTAGTTTTGGCAGCAGCTTTGCGCGAAGTTCAAGGCATATCTGTACCCAGAGTAAGTGTCTGTTCCAATAAGGACAAATTGCTGCCCTCTCCATGATGGGAGTGGCCCATTTCAGTGAACCCACCACCTGGTAGCTGGCTAATCTCCCCTGGGTATGGTGCCATATTGAGGTCTCAGTGTTGGTTTTTGCTGCTGGTGATTAGGCATGCAGTTGGTAGCCATAGCCAGGTGAGTGTGATGAGTAGACGTGCACACTGCTGAGCCCGTGCCTAATCTCTACCCTGCCATCGTGGCCACTTTGCTTCTGAGCCCATTGGATCATGACGGGTGGCGGGGAAAGAGGCTGACTGGTATCTGCAGAACAGGGAGTCCCATCCACTTGATTATTAAACTCCTCCTTTGCCAGGGTCCCCTTTTGATGAGCAGTCACATGGGACATGAATATCTTCATGTTTTTTTCCCCATTCAGAGAGCACTGTCTGTACTACCTCTGCCCCAAATTTCAATTTCCTTGTTACCAGTTTTCTAGTCATGTTTCTTGCTGACCTTCTAGCCAGATCACTGGACACAACCCATGAATTTATAATTACGTGTCTGGTCATTTCTCCTCCCAAGCAAAGTGAACAAACAGGGGCATCGGGAGGATTTCCCTTCACTGCTGTCTCAGAGGGCTCTGGTGCTGCAGCTGTCCACTCTGGGTGGTGTCGTGCAGAACCATCTGTAAACCAGGCCTGAGTCTTTTCTTCCCTCTGTCAGCTGATTGTAGGGAACTCCCTATGAGGCCCTAGGCGCTAGTTGGGGAAGAGAAGTAGTAGAGCAGGAGTGGAGACCATGGGCATTTGGGCCACTTGTTCACGTAACTTACTTGTACCTTCAGGGCCTGCTTGGGCCTGATCTTATGTATACCGCTTCTGTTTGATGATGGAGTATTGCTGTTGCATGTCTGATGTTACAGGTCGGTGGGTCAGACAGCAAACACCCTGTTCATCATGGGCAGCTCCAGTCACATGGTAACTTGGTGGCTCATGGTCAAGTGTTCAGTCTCTTCTAAGGCCCAGTAACAGGCCAAGATTTACTGTGTTAATTAAATTAAATTAGAAGTGTTACTTAAACGAGAATGGTTATCTGTGCAGGGCTGTCCTTCAGGTATATCCCAGAGGGGCTGTAGTGCTGTAGGGCTTTGCTCTAAAGTCCTACGGGCCTATGCTGTGATCCATCTATAGCGCCTGCCAAAGGCTCCACGCAGCATTCCTGCCTGCCGTGGACACTTCAGGCATCGCTGGGTTTGCGGATCAGATGGCCTACATAACAGAGCAACTTGTACAGCGGCCTATACTTGTTGCAGAACCTTCTCTTGTTCTGGAACCCACTGTAAACTGGCAGCTCTGGGCGTCACTTGGTAAGTGAGTTGCAGTAACACACCCAGAGGAGGAATAGGGGGCATATATTACCTTCAAAATCCCAAGAAGCCCATGGACTTTGTGCCTTTCTTGGTTGTAGGAAGAGCCAGATTCAACAACTCATCCTTCGCCTGAGAACAGAGATCCCCACGTCCACACACCACTAGACCCCTAGAAATTTCACTGACATAGAAGGCCCCTGAATTATTTTTGAATGTATTCTCCACCTTCTGACATGAAAATGTCTTACCAATAAGTCTAGAGTACTTGCTACTTCTCGCTCACTACATCCAGTCGGCACAGTGTCATCATTAGTATGGGCCACTGTGACATTTGGTGGAAGGGAAAGGCGATCAAAATTCCTGCAAATTAAATTGTAACAGGGCTGAGGAGTTGGGGTGTCCCTGAGGTAAGACAGTGAGGGTGCTTTGCTGGCCTTGCAGCTGAAAGTAAACTTCCTCTGGTGGGTCTTATGGACAGAGATGGAGACAGAGGCCTCTGTCACATCAGGAGTCATACACCAGGTACCACGGTATGTGTTAATTTACTTAAGCAGTGAAACCACATCTGGAACAGCAGCTACAGTGGGAGCCACCACCTAGTGAGGCTTACAGTAATCCACTGTCATTGTCCTAAGGTCTGTCTGTTTTGGGGATGTGGGAGTCACTACTTCTGCGTCTTTCAAACCCTTGATGGTGGCATTAATCTCTGCATTTCCTTTGGGGATGTGGCATGACTTTTGGTTTACTGTTTTCCTAGTTAGAGGCAATTCTGGGGGCTTCCACTTGGCGTTTCCCATTGTAATAGCCCTTACTACACAGGTCAGGGGACCAGAGTAGGGGTTCTGTTAGCTGTGAAGTATATCTATTCCTTATGCATTCTGGCACTGGGGATATGACCACAGACCTGGTTTGCAGACCCACTGTGACACATGTGAGACCTGAGCTAACACTCAGTTGACCAGCTGACCTCCATAAGCCTTTGCTCTGACTGGTGGGCCGCAGTGATGTGTTGGGTCTCCAAAAGCAGTCCCTGAAAAGTCTGATGATTTCCTTTACCCCAGTGCAGTTATATCATCCATATTCATTTGTCAATCATTTACCATCTTGTAACACTTAACGAGATTTTCTTAAGTTGTTACTTGTCTTTTTGTGTTAAGCTTTTGTGAATTTATGCCAAATTCTTTGAGGTCTCAGAATATGTCTGAAATTCTCTTAATCTCCCACGGATCACTGCTCCAGTACTTCCACACTGAAATTGTCCAAAAAAGATTCATCGTTGAGTGAATAAAAGTTATTTATTGTGTCATTAGGAATACCTTGGTAAAAAGGAACTTAATTTGAAAACAAATGTAATGGCTTATCCTGTAAAATTGTCAGTATGGATGGTTTTGATCACTTGTGCCTTTAATGTGTAAATCATATGGATTAGGCCACTGTACGTGTTGATAATGCTTTAGTATGTATAAAAATATTTAGTTTGAATTAAATATAGTGTCTGGATTTGGGCCACTTGGGTTTGAGATATTACATGTTAACCACATTACGTCAGAATGCCACTTCACTTCTGTGGGCCAGAATTTAATAACATAAATAAATAAAATATTACCCTTAGTTTTAAATCTGTATCGTGTAGCAAGATGTATCTCTGTCTACAAGGGGAAAATGATTAAAATAGCTTGGAAAATGTGATATACAAAAATGATATTGGAGCTAGAATGGGGCAGAGTGGTAATCTGGTCATTGGCAGTTTTAGCCCAGGGTCTTTTTTGCTTGTCAGCTGGATGTTGTGAGGTGTGTCCCATCATTCACTTAGTGTGGGTATGACATGCCGGCAACTATAGTTATAGGATGGTACAAAGAGAGCAGAGATGACAAAATGGTAGCTAAAATTTGTATTGTCACTTTTATTGTTAAAATTGAAAAAGGGTAAAAAATGGACAGAAAAAGAAAGCATCTATTTGTATTCACTTTCTTTGTATCTTGTTAAAAACTTAGCAGAAAAATACGAAACTTTTCAGTTCCATAAATTGAAAAACTGATACAAATGCTTAATGGGTTTTCCTTTCGGGGTGATAGACATGTTTGGGGTGAGATGGTGGTAGTGGTAGCATGATTTGTGAATGCACTAAATGCATTGAATTACTTCCTTATTTAAATGGTAATTTTATGTAATGTGAGATTAAAGTTAAAAAATAAACAGGAATAAATCTTTGGAAGGTAGGAGAATGATGGAGTTAAGTTGTAGCCTTAAATAAAGTCAGGAAATAATTCTTCAGTTTTTTGAGGTATCCCCCACTGGGGGCCAATTTTTGCTAAGCCGTTCATACTTATTTATGAAAGAGACAGAGACACACGTTTATAACATGATTGCCTAGTTGACATTTAGGTCTGTTAAAAGATAACCACCATGAACCTGACTAGTCTTTTCAAGGTATGGGTGTTTTATTTTGATTTTTCAACAGGAATAGACAATATGCTATTGTGGATATCATGAAGGAACTATGCAAAATCCATCTTTAATTTAGCCATTTTCAAGTCCCACAGAAGATTAAAAAAAGACTTCTAGATTATAAGCAATTAAACTTAAAAATAAGTATTACATCTACTTATGTATAGATATTAAATCAAAGTCAGTCCTTCATAAAGTTTAATATACCGTTATTAGTTAAATGTTACTAGTAGTTTCTAATTAATTGGTCTTAATAGTCATTTGTCATAGTATGCATCACCGTAGTTACTGGATATTAATGGAGGCATTGTTTATAAAAATTTTAAAAATGAAACAATCTAAGTGTCAAAGTAAGAAATTTGCTTAATTGAATTTTGGTAAATCCTAACAGTGGAGTGCTTTCTTGGCCATTATAGATGATGATGTAGAAGAGTATTTGTTGATAGAGAAAGATGTTGAAAAACATGTTTTTCCCTGGGTGGTAGGATTAATTACAGGATATAAACATTTTTTTGGTGCTTGTATTGTATAATATTTCTGCAATGGACATGTATTGCTTTTTTGTTACAAGAAAAAAGTTATATTAAGGTAAAAAGTTTCACAACTCATTGCTAAAGTTGTTTTTTAATTTTTGTTTTTCTTCTAATAGACGGAAGCTGTTCTAATTCTGAGGTTCACACAATACTTACTGTTCAAAAGCAAACTTGTCTTTCTCTAAGGCTTCTGCTTTCTTGGTAGAATTTTTTTATTCTATAACTCACTTTTTGACAATAGCGTTAGATCCTCAATTCCACTGCAATACTGATTTTAACTTAGATTTGTCATTTTAGAAATTATTGAATATGGCTGAACTCTGATTAATTTTCTGTTTTAAATTCATGAAGTGTTTGGTCTATATGATAAAATTGTAGATCATTTGTTTCATAGTATTTTATGTCAGATTTTGGAATATTTTGTGACTCCAGCAGATGGAGCTAGAAGTTAATGCATCCTATGGTGATCTGGCAATTCAGTTTGGTTTGGTTTGAAATGAAGTATTCTAGGATTAGTAAATAACCTTTGTTTAAGTTCAGATACATCTTTGGGAGATAGGCATAGGACATCTTTCAGAAAGGTTGTCACTGATACTGATTTAGACAAACTACAAGGTTTTTGAATTTTTTGGGTTATATTGAGGGATTTTAGCTATATGAAGTAATTTTAGCCTTTTGAAGTAGAGAAATTTGATTATTTTTATTTTATAAATTAATATGTAGTCATATAAATAAGTTATATTATAAATATTAGTCCTAATTTAAAATTAGGAAAGTTTCATCAAAATTACAGAATAATTCTTAAGGGATATTTATGTATATATGTCTGATGTATGTTTGTAAAATGTTGGAAACTAATTAAGTCTTAATTGTCAAGAATATAATTACTACTTAGGAATGTATGTTAGATATATTTCTCTATATTAGATGTTTTTCTCATAATAACTTTAACTTATATGTTGTAGATTTAATAATTAAATTAGTATAAGCTAAGCCTGAAACTTTCACATTTACTTACTCTGGTAAATAAACTTAATTCTTTGCATTTAATTATTTAGACTTTGAATAAAAACTGGTTATTTGTGTAGATGATTATTCTGTTAAGACCTCAGCTCTCAAATTCTTTGTGTTAAGTGAATATTTCTTGCAAAAATAAATACAGTGGAGGTTCTGTATCACATATCCCTTTCTACAATTGTGGTTGTCAAAACCATTAGTAGTAATGTTGAGTCTCCTGGAAAAGGGGCAATTGGGGGAAAATAAAAAAAAATTTAAATGATATATGTATATATATACACACACACTTATGTATTATATATGCACACATATAGAGCATATACATATGTACACACATATATTACTTATATATAAAGTTCAGTATGTAAAAATGTAGGCATCTAATTTCCTGTCAAACTAAATGAGTTGGTATTCAGAATCTTTGTGATCATACTCATCATTTTCTCCACTTGTTCTGCAGACATTGCTGCTTGTTGATATCTGTTGATACAGATTTCTTTATTTAGCTTTTCTTAATTATCTTCATTTTAAGTGTGTAGGTTAGTCAGAGCAGATACTTTTTCTGATTTGTGAGCTTTTGCCCAAGGCAGAGTTTTATTTCTTTTTTCTTTTTTTCAAGATTTTATTTATTTATTTGACAGAGAGAGACACAGTGAGAGAGGGAACACAAGCAGGGGGAGTGGGAGAGGGAGAAGCAGGCTTCCCGTGGAGCAGGGAGCCCTATGCGGGGCTTGATCCCAGGACCCTGGGATCATGACCTGAGCGGAAGGCAGATGCTCAACGACTGAGCCACCCAGGCGCCCCCAGCGTTTTATTTCTTAACTTTTGATTTTCAGAGAACAATTTGTAGTTTTCCCTGCATGAAAGGAGACATATATGATCAGAAGGATGAATTCTGGGAGTACGTGTATTTATAGTTCAATAACAATAAAAAAGTTCCTTTCTGTGCTACGAATGTTGTTTCAAATTACAAAAACTAATAAAGTTTTACCCCTTATTATAAAAGTATAGTGGATTTTAAGCATTCAGGGGTTTATATTCATGGTGGCAACTATTTGAGAGCAAGCTTTGAGCTCCCTCCTAAGTGGTAATCTGTGACTTGGCTGAAGCTTGGATTTGAACGGTGTTGTCAGTGAGGCTGGTAAATAGAGTGAATGGCATGGCTGACGGGAAGCCCAGCATTTTGTTGGGAGATTACCTAACAGGGATTTGGAGAATTGTGAGTTTCACAACAAGGTTTAAATATATTTCATTTTTTTTAAGGGTCTTTATTTGCTCCTTATAGAAAACTAATAATATGTAGAAAAGTAGGAAGCAAATCATCCATAATTTTAGTACATTCACATTGTTAGTAATTTGGTGTATTTCTTTGCAGCTTATTTTCTGTTTCTGTTTTTGGTCGTTGTTTATATATATATATGTTTATATATATATATTTAAAGATTTTATTTATATATGTGATGAAGAGAGAGACAGCGAGAGAGGGAAGACAAGCAGGGGGAGTGTGAGAGGGGAAGCAGACTCCCCGCTGAGCAGGGAGCCCGATGCGGGGCTCGATCCCAGGACCTTGGGATCATGACCTGAGCCGAAGGCAGACACTTAACGACTGAGCCACCCAGGCACCCCTGTTTTTATATATTTTTAATGTGTGTATACAGGTTTTTGTTTTGTAAGCTTTTTGGGGTATAATTAATGAGAATCATGCTTTTTAAAAAAATTTTTAAAAGATTTTATTTGAGAGAGCAAGTGTGAGAGACCATGAGCTGGGGGATTGGCAGAGAGAGAGGGAGAAGCAGACTCCCTGCTGAGCAGGGAGCCCGAAGAGACTCGAAGAGACTCGGGGCTCCATCCCAGGACCCCAGGATCATGACCAGAGCTGAAGGCAGATGCTTAACTGACTGAGCCACCCAGGAAGCCCCTAATGAGAATAATTCTTTAGGGAAAGGTTGAGAGCTGATTTTAGCTGTAAATCACTGTCTTGTCTTTATCAGGTCAAAGCTGGTGTGCATTAGAATTTTTCAGTTGTTTGGAACATTTACATTATTTTGAGATGGCTGGCGGGAGGCACTGACATTTGTTTAGTATTTGGTATGTTATTTCTCTTCTTTATGAGAGCCCTATGAGTTAAGTTGTAGCCTATTTTATGAGGACACAGAGTTGAAGTTCCTCTTCCAGCTCATGTATAGCTGATAGATGCAATCTTAGGCTAGTCAGACATAAAGTGCCACTTACTCAGACATCTGGCCTCAGGACTTTTAGGCCTTTTAAATCATGAATAGTGTGAATGCCTTGTTTTGTTAGAGGACATTATAGCACACAGAGTACATATAGTACAGTCAGTGTTTTATCAGAGTTGGATTTGTTAAAACCTTTCTGTGTTTGATGTTTTCAGAGGCTTGGGTGTACATGTGCTCACATATAATGTAGAAGTGCTACATGTAGAAGTGCTGAATTCTGTTTCAGTGTCTTTCAAACTAGTGCTGAATTCTGTTTCAGTGTCTTTCAAACTAGTGCTGAATTCTGTTTCAGTGTCTTTCAAACTGATCAGAAGCTCCACTAATTTTGTTTTACACCGATGGATAGAATTAATAAGCTGTCATATTCTCAGTTTAAACATTTCCTTTAGTAAAATCTTATTAAACTGATTGCTTTTTTCAGCAGATAATATTAACAAAATTCAAAATATTGTGCTTTTTTCATCCAGAATGGTAAGTGTGAGATCCATACAGTAGTGTAGAAAGAGCAAGAGATCTTGGATCTAATCCTTTGTCCATTATTTGTAAGTTTTGGAATTTGTGTGGCATTTATTTAACCACTTTTAAAAATTTTTAAAAAAGAATTTGGTTTCTGAGTGAATTAAACAAGGGATCTCAAAGTTCTCTTCTGCTCCAAAATTCTGTGTTTACTTGTTATTCTTGGTGCATTAAAAGTACACTTTTGCTTATTTTGAATAAATCTTAATTTCAGAATCTTACAAATGTATGTCTACCGTGCTTAAGTATTTTGTTAAAGAGATCTTTATTTAGACCAGTAGAAACAGGAAGAGAGGTCCTTTTAATTTAACACAATTCTTTGAGAAGATATAAAACTGGTACTTTTTTTCCTAAGTGATTTTTTTTTTCCTTTCAGAGTGTAAATTGAAAGTAGCAGGTATTGAATAGTATAATAGGAGCTTAACAAAGTGAGGCTTTGCAATGATTTCATTATGTTTAATATGTTTTTAGGACACTATGTTTTTTTAAAAAAGATTTTATTTATTTAATGACAGCGAGAGAGAGAGAGAGAGAGAGAGAGAGAGAGACAAGCAGGGGGAGTGGCAGGCAGAGGGAGAAGCAGACTCCCTGCTGAGCAGAGAGCCCGATGCGATGCGGGACTCGATCCCAGGACCCTGGGATCATGACCTGAGCTGAAGGCAGATGCTTACTGACTGAGCCACCCAGGCGCCCCTAAGATACTATCCTATTTGATTAGAGTGCACTTTCTAAGTGTATCAAAGAATATAATGGGCAGGGTATAAAAAAGGGAGAAAAAAGAATAAGCATGATGGTTTTGTGAACTATCCTAGAGGCCCACTATAGAATGTGTACTGGAGCAGTTATATTTTAGGAATTTAGGGCAAGAGAGTAAAGAGAATGGATATTTTACAATAGGGTAATAGGGAACAATTTTGTCTAAGACATAGGAATTGAGGCTTAGGCTTTATTGAGTTGTGTGTTGAAACAATTTAAAAAAGGGTCAAGGACCTCAGTAAGTATTTGGGAAGTCCACTTCAAACAGTGGGTAACTACCCGTTAAAAACAGCTTTTTAAAGATTAAGAAATCCATGAGGACAGTGAGTAAAGAATGAGTGATCTGCTATGGTATTTTATGCCCAGAACATTCCCTGTGTTTATTGTTTTATCAAAAACTAAGGCTCAGGTATGAAGTAAGAAAAATTAAAATCAGCATTCAGGTTTAAAAGCTACATATAGTCTGGCCAAGATGAAGTAAGAGAGACTGTATATACCCTGTCACCTAAAACAACTAAGTTTTCAAGAAAACCTAGGCACTGAAGAATAGCAATTCAGCATATAAATAAATACATTCAACTGCTGGAGGGTGCTGCCGAGAGAATGGGGGTGCAGGCTATAGTTGGGGGGCAGGTGGCTGGAGGTTCTGGGCAGAGTACTAGACAGGTGAGAGTTGCACAGAGAAACATCTTGTTTTACAGATGAATAGAATTAAGGGACTATCATAATCTCAGTTTAAACATTTCTCTTTGTAAGATCTTATGAAATGGATGTTCTTTTGTGGGGGGAAGCTGAAATGAAGGTTTTCGTGAGGTTGCATTCCTTATTGGAGGCTCTGGGGAAGAATTTGCTTCCGGGCTCATTCAGGTTATTGGCTGAATTTGGTTCTTTGTGGTTGTAAGACTGAAGTCCTCCATTTCCTTGCCAGGTGCTGGTCTTTGCCCTAGAGGCTGCCCACCTCTTATGTTTTTCATGTGACCCCCTCCAGAAAAAGTGGCTTGAGTTCCTCCCTGATTTACCCTTCTACTGCTTCTCTCTGACTTCAGCTGGAGAAAGTTCTCTGCTTTTAAAGGTTCATTGGGTAGGTTTCACCCACCTGGCTAATCTAAGATGATCTGTCTCCCTATATTAAGGTCTATAGCCTTAATAATTATATCTGCAGTCTTTTTGGCATGTATACTGGATTGAATAATGGTCCTCTTTCCTGCCCACCCTTCTTTCCCCCACCAGGTCCACCTAGAACCTCAGAATGTGGCCTTATTTGGAAATAATGTCTTTGAAGTTGTAATTAGTTAAGATAAGGTCACACTGGGTTAGGGTGGGCCCTAATTTAATTACTAGTATCCTTATAAGAAGATAAAACAGAGACACAGACACACCTGAAAAAGGTCATGTGAAGACAGGTAGATTTGGAGAGATACTTGTATAAGAACTAGGAATGCAGCTACCTTGTCTCTACCAGAGATAAGGAAGGATTCTTGTCTAGAGCCTTCAGAAGGGATATGGCCCTACTGATACCTTGATTTTGGACTTACAGCCTCCAGAACTGTGAAAGAACAAATTTCTGTTGTTGGAAGCCATCCAGTTTGTGGTACTTTGTTAGAGCAGCCCTAGAAAACTAATATACCATGTAATGTAACATATTCACAGATTCCAGGGATTAAGATATGGACATCTTTGGAGGTTCACTCTGCCTACCTTGAGTCTACAACTGAGTACAAAGCAGGAAAGGAAAACTCATAACAAAGAGAAAAATAAGTCAAAACTGACTTACAATTGACACAGATTCAGAATTGGTAGACAAGGTTTTCATGAGGTTGCATTCCTTATTGAAGGCTCTTGGTAAGAATTTGCTTCCAGGCTCATTCAGGTTATTGGCTGAATTTTGTGGCAAAATATAAAAGTTTTTATTATATGTCTTTTAAAAAGATAATTGGGGGCACCTGGGTGGTTCAGTTGGTTAGCGTCTGACTTCGGCTCAGGTCATGATGCCAGGGTCCTGGGATTGAGCCCCTGCATCGGGCTCCCTGCTTAGTGGGGAGCCTGCCTCTCCCTCCCCCCTGGTTGTGCTCTCTCAAATAAATAAATAAAATCTTTAAAAAAATAAAAAGAGGGGCGCCTGGGTGGCTCAGTTGGTTGAGCGACTGCCTTCGGCTCATGTCATGATCCTGGAGTCCCGGGATCGAGTCCCACATCGGGTTCCCTGCTCAGCAGGGAGTCTGCCTCTCCCTCTGACCCTCTTCCCTTTCATGCTCTCTATCTCTCATTCTTTCTCTCGAATAAATAAAATCTTTAAAAAAAATAAAAAGATAATTGGCTGCTTAAAAAGTAGTAACAATGTATTGTGATTTTATAGTATATACAGGTAAAATTCATGACAACAATAGCACAGAGGCAGAAGGAAAGAAATGGAAATATACTATTGGAAGGTTATTATGCTGTACATGAAGTATTAGATCACTTGAAAGCAGATTGTGATGAGTTAGGGTGTATGTGATAAACCTGCAGATAACCGTAAAATAGCTCAACAAGGAGATACAGTCAATAAGCAACTGTAAGAAATAAAATGGAATCATAAAATTTAATCCAAAGGAGCACAGAAAAAGAAGAAAAAGGGAAGATAAATGGGACAAATAGAAAACAAAGAGCAAATCAATAGACTTAAACCTGACCATATCAGTAAACATTAGTGGTCTAAACATTCCAATTAAAAGACAGAGATTGGGGACACCTGGTTGGGTCAGTCGGAAGAGCATGTAACTCTTGATCTTGGGGTTGTGAGTTCGAGCCCCACGTTGGGTGTAGACATTACTTAAAAATAAACCAATAAATAAACTTAAAAAAAAAAGGCAGAGATTATCAGACTGAATAAAAAGGAAGGACTCAAGTATATGCTGCCTACAGTAAACCCATTTTAAATATACAGACACAAATAGGTTTAGAGCAATAGAAGAAAAAAGGTATACCATGCTAATTCTAATAAAAAGAAAGCTGGAGTAGGTATATTATTATTATTAGAAAAGGGTATAGATTTTGCCAGGCATAAATAAGATCATTTCATAATGACAAAATTCATCAAAACATAATAAACATGTATCTACCTAATAAGTAGCTATTAAATACATAAAGCAAAAACTTAATAGAAATGAAAGGATTAATGGTCAAAATCACAGTTCTATTCAGATTTATCAATATCTTCTTTTTAATAATTGATAGAACAAATTAAGAAGACAACACAGAAGATTTGAATAACATTCTTAACTAATTTGGCCTAATTTGCATTTATAGACCACTCTGCCCAACAGTTGTAGAATATACATTCTTTTAGTACAGTAGGCACATTTACCAAGAGAGCCCACATTCTGTGCCATAAAATAAATCTCAGTACTTTTAGAAGAATTTAAGTCATACAAGATAGGTTCTCTAATGAAATTAAATGGGAAACCAGTAAAAGAAACATATTTAGAAAATCACTCAATTATTTGGTAACTAAATAATAGGTCAAAGAAGAAATTAGAAGGGAAGTTTGGAAGTTCTTTGAACTTAATGAAAACAAAAATAAAACATTTGAAAATTTATAGCACTAAAATGTCTATTTTAGAAAAGAAAAAAGGTCTCAAATCAGTGCCCACAATTTCCACCTTAAGAAAACAGGAAGAGGGGAACAAATGAATACCGAATTAAGAAAATTGGAGGGCGCCTGGGTGGTTCAGTTGGTTAAGTGGCTGCCTTCGGCTCAGGTCATGATCCTGGAGTCCCGGGATCGAGTCCCGCATCGGGCTCCCTGCTCAGTGAGGAGCCTGCTTCTCCCTCTAACCCTCCCCCTCTCATGTACTCTCTCTCTTTCTCATTCTCGCTCTCTCAAATAAATAAATAAGTCTTAAAAAAAAAAGGAAAATTGGAAATAAAAGGATAAGGGGAGAAATCAGTGAAATAGAAAACAGAAGATACAGAGAAAGTGAGATCGATAAAATTGATAAAGCTGCAGCAAGGTTGATTAGCAAAAAAAAGAGAAGACACCAATTACCAATATCAGGAATGAAATAGATGACATCACTATGGATTCTACAGGTATTTTTTTATTATTATATTATGTTAATCACCATACATTACATCATTAGTTTTTGATGTAGTGTTCCATGATTCATTGTGTGCGTTTAACACCCAGTGCTCCATTCAGTACATGCCCTCTTTAATACCCATCACCAGGCTAACCCATCCCCCCACCCCTCTCCCCTCTAGAACCCTCAGTTTCTTTCTCAGAGTCCATAGTCTCTCATGGTTCGTCTCTCCCACCTATTTTCCCCCCTTCATTTCTCCCTTCCTACTATCTTCTTTTTTTAAAAACATAAAATGTATTATTTGTTTCAGGGGTACAGGTCTGTGTTTCAACAGTCTTATACAATTCACAGTGCTCACCATAGCACATACCCTCCCCAATGTCTATCACCCAGCCACCCCATCCCTCCCACCCCCCCACTACTCCAGCAACCCTCAGTTTGTTTCCTGAGATTAAGAATTCCTCATATCAGTGAGGTCCTATGATACATGTGGATTCTACAGGTATTAAAAGGATAATTAGTGCACATTGTGAAAACCTTTATGCCAATACAACACCTTAGAGAAATGGAAAAATTTGGAAGGCAAAAACTACTAAAGTCTCTCAGACATTGTAAAAATGTTACAAATGTTCTCACAAATAAAACTGTAGGCCAAGAAGACTTCACTGTCAATTCTATCAAATATTTAAGGCCGAAGCAATACCAGTTCTACACAGACTCTTTTAGAAAATTAGAAATGAAGGAACACTTCCTAATTCATGGTGCCTAGCATTACCCTGATTCCAGAACCAGACAGACATTACATGAAAAGAAAATTACAGACTAATATCCCTCATGAACATATATGCATAAATTCTAAACAAAATTTAGCAAATCAAATACAGCAATATATAAAAAGGATAATACAGTATGACTTTTGAAAAATCAATGAATGTAATTACTATATTCAAACGCTAAAAAAGAAAAGTCACCACAATACATGCAGAAAAAGCAGGAAAAAAATTCAACATTCATTCTTTTTTTTTTTTTAAAGATTTTATTTATTTATTTGACAGAGACATAGCAAGAGCAGGAACACAAGCAGGGCGAGTGGGAGAGGGAGAAGCAGGTCTCCCGCAGAGCAGGGAGCCCGATGCAGGACTCTATCCCAGGATCCCGGGATCATGACCTAAGCCGAAGGCAGACGCTTAACGACAGAGGCACCCAGGCACCCTCAACATCCATTCTTGATAAAATCAGCAAACTAGGCATGAAAAGGAATTTCTTTATCCTAATAAAGAGCATCTGTAAAAACCCTACAGATAACATCATGCTTAATAAAGACTGAATATGCTCTTTTCCCTGCGAATAGAAATAAGGCAGGGATGTCCCCTCTCACCACTTCTATTCAACATTGTTCTGGTGATTTTTAGAAAGTAAAGGACATTGAGGTTGGAAAGGAAAAAGTGAAACTGTTTCTATTAACAGATGATAGGGTTGTCTATATAGAAATTGTGATGGAATCTGTTCTTAAAAAGCTATTAGAACCAATAAATGAATTTGCAGGGTTGCAGGATACACGATAAATATACAAAACTCAATTGCATTTCTATATTCTCGCAATGAATAATTGGATATTGATTAAAAAAAACAAGCCCACTTGTGTACAGTAGCATCAGAAACCTGATATACTTAGGGATGTGTGGGACCTATATACCATAAACTATAAAACACTGCTGACAAAAATTAAAGAATGCCACAATAAATGGAGAGATATACCATGTTCATGGATAAGAAGACAATGTTAAGATGTCAGTTTTCCCCAGATGGGTCTCCCAATTAAATGCAACCTCATTCCAAATCCCAGCAGGCCTTTTTTTTTTTTTTTTTTGTAGAAATTTAAAAGCTGATCTGAAATGCAGATAGGACTTCAAAGGACTTAGAATAGTCAAAACAACTTTGAGAGAGAACAAAATTGGAGGACTTACTACCCAACTCGAAGACTATATTCAGGCCATAGTAATCATTGATGGTGTGGTATTGGCATAAAGATAAATAGATCGACTCGATGGAATAGAGGATCCAGGAATATATCTACACATATATTGTCAATTTACTTTCAAAGAAGGTGCAAAGGCAATTTGGTGGAAAAAGGGTATTCTTTTCTACAAATGGTGTTGGAGCAATTGGATAATCATAGGGAAAAAAATGAACTTCAGTCCATACCTGGCACCATATACAAAAGTGACTCAGAGGGATCATAGATCTAAATGTAAATCTTAAAACTGTAACCCTTGTAGAAGGAACCATAGGAGAAAGTCTCAGTGTTACTGGGCTAGACCATATAATTTCTTGGGTAAGATGGTCTGTAAAAGAAAAAATTGGTAAATTGGACTTTGTCAAAATGAAGAAATTTTGTTCTTTGAAAGATACTTGTTAAAAAAATGAAAAGACAATCTACAGATGGGGAGAAAATATCTGCAAATTATATACCTGATAAAGGACTTGTATTCAGCATATATAAAGAACTTGACAGACTCAACAATAAGTAAACAAACTAATGAAACAATGGGCAACAGACTTGAAGAGACTCTTCACCAAAGAAGATATACATGGGTGGCAGATAAGTTAATGAAGATGTTCATGTTATTCTTTATTGATTAGGGAAATGTAAATTAAAACAGTAAGGAGATACCACTTTATACTTGTTAGAATGGCTAAAACTGAAAAGATTCCTCATACCATATTTTGGTGAAAACAAAGGTTTTGTGTTTTGTTTGTTCCTGTGTCTCCTGTGCTTGGAACGGTGCCTTCTAAGTAAGGGTGTTGAAAGAACGTTGGTTTCCCATTTTCCAAAGCACTGAATGATAAGTGCATGTGATAGATTGAATTTATGCTTAGCATAATTTTATCTTTAACTTTTGATTTTATAAGTATTATAGGCATTATTTTGGCACGCCTGGGTGGCTCAGTTGGTTAAGCGACTGCCTTCAGCTCAGGTCATGGTCCTGGAGTCCTGGGATTGAGTCCCACGTTGGGCTCCCTGCTCAGTGGGAAGTGTACTTCTCCCTCTGATCCTCCCCCCTCTCATGTTCTCTCTCTCTCTCTCTCTCTCATTCTCTCTCAAATAAATAAAAATCTAAAAAAAAAAGTAGGCATTATTTTGAAAATTGTTTTAAATTTGAGTGTTATACCTATAAAAGGTATAAGATGTTTGGCCAAACATAATCCCAAAGACAGACTTAGTCTTCTTTTTCTAAATCTATTTTTATTGTCATCTTAGTACCTTTTTATTGTGGTTTTACAAGAGTACAGAATGTGTCAAAAAGGGAAAAGGTAATATGAATTTGCCTGCCTCTCTTACATTTTCCTTCCCACTTAGAATTGCTTACTTAAACTTCTATGATATAGTGGTTTTTAAAAATCCCAGGAGTTAGTTCTGCCACTGGCTCTGCAACCTTGGCTAAGTTATATAACCAGCCTGTTCCTCTGTCTTGTTGGGGGATTCCTATGAAGAGTATGTGAGTCTGTATAATATTGGTAAATCACTCAGAATAGTGCTTGGCACAGAAGGGCTCAATAGATGCTAATTATTACCCTTAGTGTTTTTACTAGGCTTAAGTTAAATGATATTATGCATGTACAATGTCTAGTAGAGTATCTGGCATTTATTAAGTGCTCAGTAAATGCTAGTGGATCTAATTTAAATATTCAGTTGCCAGTATGTCTAAAGAGACTGTGTCTTTGGATCTCTGCATTTGTCATATCTTTAGTGAATTTGTTTTAGGACATGAGGAAAAATATTTCTAGTTTCTATATTGGCTTTTCCTAATAGGTTACAAGTTACAAAGTTACAGAAATTTGGATGTGTAATTATTTTCTCATTTCTAAGTTTAGGTGATTCGTTAGTCCACTGTCCTCAAGTTTATGTTTATTTTTATTAGTAAAAAGTATAGATCTTCGACTAATACCATAATTTAGCATAGTAATTTTTTTTACAAGGCCTGTCTCTAATCTTTATTCTTTTTTTTGCTATCTCCTTATAGGCTTGTGGAATCTTGCTTCTCTCTTTTCCAACCTTTGTTTATTTGTGTTGATGCCCTTTGCCTTTTTCTTTCTGGAATCAGAAGGTTTTGCTGGCCTGAAAAAGGTAAGGGAATCATATTTTGGAATTAAACTTGTCAAATTAAGAAGTATACGTCATTCATGTTGAACTAGTAAAAGCAGGCTTGAGCCACCATTTGAAATACAAAAGTTTAATTAGTAATAATAACATCTTATTAGTATTAATCATGTTGACAATACTATTAATAATAGTGCATATTGAATGATTTTGTGTGCCCACAGGGAGGAAGTCATCTTATGGCCTTTGAATGTTTACTTGGTGGAATGTTTGTAGAGAATAAAGCTGATAAAATAGCCATTCTTCCTTTCCTAGGCTCTCTCGCATTTAGTTTAAAGCATGACATGAAATTCTCAAAATAGTAAAACATATCTTGATGTAAAAGTTATTTTATATCTAGTATTTTCAGAAGAGTAGCATTTTATAAAATCAAACATGCCCTGGAGATAGTCAAATTCTCAAGATACTGTGAGTTACTGATCTTAGTGAATGTGGGAGGTTAGAAGTGAGCAAAACAGGAGACTTTGCAAGGGCATCTTAAACAATCAGTCCAGACTGTATCAGTGGTAATAACTTCATCTGTCTTTGAATATAACATTTTAAAGTGAAATGAACAATGTTTCTGTTTATAGCTTGTGGAGGTCTTTGCTATAAACATTTGGAATATAATGCAAAGATTTAAGTAGTTAATACTTTTTGGCAAAAATGAGTTCTAGGTTACAGTTTATTTATAGACACATTACACCTTTTTAGTTGTTAGTTCTATTCATATTGTGATACATGAAGTGAAAGTATGCCTATGTATGTTATTGTTGAATAATACTATAATGCCAGTTCCATAAATTTGGCAAGGGAAGCCATAAACTGTGAATTTATATGACTTTTTATTTCATATAACTTTTTGTAGGTACTTAGGAATGAAATTGTTTAGTTTCACATTTTGATAAGTCTTCTGATTTTAAACCTTAAGTGCAGCACTTTTTAGGTCTGTGTGTTGAAGGATGCTGGGAAAGAGTCACAGAGGTGATAAAGTATTGTTTTAGTGGATGCACCTTTTTGCTTTCTAGATATTATTCCATACTTGAATAGTTTGTAGCTGAAAAACTCAGCGTTGAATTCATATATAGTAAATGTACTGAGATCAGAATGGATGGTTGTATTTGGTAGTCAACCCTGACATTGAGAAAACTGGCTTTGGTATATTGGAATTGTTTTTTATCATGATGTATTTGAATTATTTAAGTCATCTGTATAATGTGAAAGAATTGTGTAGTTTCAGTTTAAAAAGCTCTTTGAGTGTTTATGACTTCTTGAAGAAATTATAGGAGTTTTGCTGATGGGATTTAATACAAACCTTCCTTTTGTAAGGAGAAAACTGAGGTCCAAATATATTAAATATTATTAAATTGTCTAAGGGCCATATATGTACAATTCCAGAACTGGTACTAAAACCTAGGGTCACTTTTAACCACCCCAAAGTGGTTGTGATCTTCACACGTCAACACTGTGGAGTGTACTGAGGCCGCCCAAGGGGATGAGGTGGCCGAGGACAAGTGAGGCTGGAGCAGAGAAGAGGGCTACACGGCCTGCTGCGGGGGGAGGAAGCGGAGGGGACTGCTGAGCAGGTCCTGCCAGAAGGCAGGGGAGCAAGAGAAGTGTGGTTTTCTGGGAGCCAGAAGACAGAGTTTCTAGAAGAATGGAATGGAAAGAACATCAAGAAGAAGTGAGAGCATAGGAGACACTTGAGAAAGCGATTTCTGTATAATTTTAGAGCCAAAGCTTTTGATGGATATTCATTCATTCAACAGAGTTTTACTAAGCACCTACTAGAAAGTAATTATTATGCTACTGTAGGACCTTGCTGGGGACAGAAATGAAGTCAGGCCTTCTGCCTCCCAGGGGTAGGCGGAAGGAGGAAGAAGAGGTGCAGTCTGCCAGGACGCAGTGTGATGGACTTTCACACCGCTGCGGTGGGGGGCACTGCGGAGTGAAGAGCTTGATTTGCCTAGGGAATTGGGGGAAGGCACGGGTTCTGACTGGATTGCGGGAATGGCTGACCCTTAGCTACAGAACGGAGAATTGGTGAGAGATCAGGGTGCGTGGAATCTTGTTGGGGTCACATCCTGGAGGCCTTGAATCCTCTGCCAGTTAGTTTGGATTTTGTGCTCCATTATCTATAGATAATGGTGTTGGCAACAGAATTTTGAAAAAGATTTTTGCATCTACTGTTTTATTTGAGTATGGAGATAAATGCACATGTCAGAGTTTAAACATATGTCACTAAGGGAAGGAGTACATGTGGAGACACCACCATACTGAATCGGTCACGCACCTTGTCCTGCTAAACAGCGTTGCAGCATAGGTCCCCAACATTGTTGTGCTGATGTTTGCGTTAAATATGCAGATTGTTCTTTTGTCCTATCTCTGCCTTGTGTGTAATCTTGCCAAGTACAAAAACAATTGGTAAAGCTCAGTGTTAAGTGTAATTTCATATTTGGTAGTATACGCTTCTCTACCTAATTTATACTCTTTATAAAATTCTAGTTTTTAGTTAAATAGGTTATTTTAAAAAACAGTGTGTAATGTGGACAGACCTCTTGTCTCCAAATTGTTTTCCTCCCTTGTTGTGAACTAACCAACTAGAAGAGGGACTTGGCTACATTTATTGGAGTAGAATTACCATCTCTAGAATAAAAAAAAGACTGACAAAAACCCCAGTGACATGTCACTGTTCTCTTGTTCCCCCTTGTAGACTAAGGTCCAAGGGGAGAAGCAGCTTGAGGAAGGACACAAGAAGGTACTTGAAGATATTTCATACCTACCACTGTAGAGCATTCTTTCCTCTAAGTTTTTTACGTCTAGTCTCTCTATACGCACTTAAAAGACTATTCTTTTCTAAGCACATCTTTGTTAGTCTCCTCAGAATCCCTCAACATCACCAGCCCCATTTCGAGATCTCAGAGGGGACTGATGTGTTGGATGACTGTAGGGTACAGTCGACATGACCAGTCCAGGTGATTCCCCAGCTCAGCGAAGGATCTAAAGGAGGGCAAGGAGACAGAGCTCAGGATGGTTGGTTACCATTTGTCCAACTTGCATCTCTGGACAATGATTGGGCGTTGTAGGAACCAAATGAAAGAACTTGGTCTTTAAAACTCTTAGAGGAGGGAAGGGAAAATGGGGCTGTAGCCTGGAGGCAGAAGAGGCAGAATGATTCTGCTCTTCTTGCACTGAGGGGCCTGTGGCAGAGAGATGGAGGGTGAGGGTGCTCAGGTGAGGAAATCTGCCCTTTGAGTCTCACAGCCTGGGCCGGTTTTTCATCTGGACCTCACGTTCTCTTTCTGTAAAATGAGTATAGTAATGATTGTTACCTTACTGTATTATTTAAGGATTAAACGAGAGGAGATTATTCATGTAGAACACACAGCCCAGGGTATGGTAGCTATTAGTGCTGTCATTCTAGAGCTTAATGCATTTCACCAGTAAGTGTTCTATGGGGCCATCAGAAAGCAACGGAGTACAGTACAGTCCGTTCTTAATTATTCACATATTATCTTGGGCAATTTTAAGGTTACAAATTATTTTTCCCATTTTGAAATGACATGGACTGAAGCAAAATCAAACCTGCTTGAAGATAAGGTGCATTCTAGACCCTATTAGAATTGTTTGGAAAGCTTTAAAATTGAGGTAATTGTGACATATTATTTTAAATATTCATATTTTTCAGTTTTAAAATCAATTACGTGAAAGTTGCAAGGGTTATTAGCATTGCATGGTTAAGTCTTAAATGTGTAAACTATGTTTGAGCCTTTCATTGTTAGGCCTTTCTCTAATACACGATCCTAGGAGTTGACTTGTGCAGGTTTTACATCGTGTTTGTTAAGATCTGTAGTTCTTTATACGGTGTTGTAGACTGTATCCCAGACTTGTACTGCTGCCTCACTGAAGCGAATGTATCACAGACATTGACTTTTAACACAGCTGGCTAGCAAGGATATTCCTTTGTGTATATCCTTTAAAGCTTTTTGCTCATTGGCATTAGACACATCTAGTCTGAAGGGATATTGAAGAGGGCTTAGAAAACACTTCTAATTGGTAGATTCCGCACAATGATTTGAGTAATGACAAACTTGAAATATGGTTAAGTTAAATTTCTTTTTTATTCCTTTGGCCACCCTCCTGGTGCTGTTTTACTATGTCTAAGTCTGGTGGAGTCCCTAAATGGCATATGGCTCCACCATACTCCCATTGATTCCCCTGGGCAATCGATTTTAAAACAGCCCCTTGCATATTGTGCCGAGACGCGGAAATTGGCCACTGGCCACGGGCGGATGCAGAGCTTGAATTGAAAATCAAATTAAGCAGAATTCTCTACTTAGTTTTTAATTAAACCACTATGTTAATTCAAACAGGACATTTTAGGCCTGGGGGGTTGACCATGCCCTTTTAAGGGCCGTAAATGAGCCTTTCTTCTCTCTCCTTACCATGGTGCATGTTTCTATTTTATTAGGACCATCTCCTCACTATTCCCATTCTTTATATTCTCAAGGGTAGGAGAATGTAAATGGTTTGGATAAAGCAAACCATTTTTTTAGTAAGAAGGTAACTTTTATCTTAGAACTCTAACTTATTATTAGCACTTAAATGTTTATCAAATTTATATTATTAGTCACCTTTATGTATTGTGTCAAGCATTATATTTGTTCATGTGTGTTTGAACCTGATCCCATGCTTGCATCTTAATGTTTGTTTCAGTTCTGATAAAAACGGTTGCATCTGCTGAGTGTTGTGTGTTGTGGTGGAGATCCTTTCTCTGCAGTTTTTGTCTTGGTCACTCAGTCATATACCAGAGTACAAGGGTATTGGGGCCGACAGCACTGCTGTTCCTGTCACACCTCAGATCAGCTGTGTGGTTTTCTCTTCCCATTCTGCCTCGCGAGGCCTCTGGATTATGTGGGATGATGTCAGAAGATGTTTGCTGATTGCATCGTGAACTCTGAGGGTCTAACCTCCGGCCAGGGTTGAAATAAAGGTTAGGAATATATTTATTTCATATTATATTTTAACATCTTACTTTGAGTTCAGATGTTACGAAGTAAAAATTCAACAATTTAATGAAAGTGAAAAAAATATAATCAGTGACAGATTAATTCGCAAACCAAAGATGTTTCTGGGAGTAACTTTATATTGTGCCTCACCTTAGTGCCTATCTTTGATTTGAAGCCTTGGCATAAAATTTAACATAAGCGACAGCAACATCCTGACCAATTATCCAGCTATATGCAGACATCCCCAAATGTCCAGAACATAGCACACGGTCTGTAGGCTTAAGAGGTTAACTCCTATAACTTCAAACGAAGTGCTTGATAATAAAAGCAAAAAGCACAGAATTTGAGGTAACTTCCTTTCTTAATTAATTAGACTGACCAGGTGGAAGCGAAGAGCCCGGTGCCGGTGCCGGGAAGGCCTATAAAGCTGAGCACTGTGACAGCACAATGGAGGAGGAACAGAGATTGTTTGAATATGTTTCTATCCTGTGTCACAGTGTGAAATTGTCCTGGTTTATGTCCCTTTTGGCAAACTTACATAAGAGTGACCTTGTACTGTATTTTATGACCAGATGACTTTTCCCCCCAGTGGCTAATTTGTATCAGGCCTCCATGTGAAAGAGACACAGAAATGAGTAGGAAGTCCAGCTTGGTCTCAGGGAGCTTTCATGGCATTCTTTCGTTATTTTTGCTCCTTTTTGCCACTGATCATCCATAAATTGTTGGACATGAGTGAATAAGGAAGTGCTGCTTAGTGTTAGCGGCACATGCACGTATTTGGCCTGGTTTTTGTGGGTGAGAGGAAATCGCATACAAAAAGGAAAACTCCTGCTGGGGAACTTGCAAGGAAATGTACCTTGGGTGCGTTTTGATCTTGGTGTTTATTACAGAAAATGGAGTCATATCTCACTAACTATTGTTATGTGTTAATTTGATTTTCCCAACACCTTCAAGAAAAAAAAAATCATTCGGTAATTTATTAATAGAATTCCTCTGCCCTCCCCCACTTGGGAGCACTCACTGTTTTCCATAGAAACAACATGGATAAAGATGATTATTTTTAAAACGTTTGATTCTGGTAGTGTTGTTATGCTCAGGGTTCTTTTTGGAATTGTTAATCTACTGTAAAAGGCGTGGTTATAATGATTTATTGAAGCTTGGCGTATGGGATTTCAGAGAAAGATGTATAAAAGTACTACTTTGAGGAAAAGAATACATTTGTTTCATTTAAAATTATTTGAGTTTATAAAGATTTTGAACTAAAAATCATTTACTTCATGAAATGATCTTAATTTTGTCACTGTTCTTAGTATAATGGCATATTGGAGGGAACTAAATTATAATTTCAGTAACAGTAACTGTTACTGTTAAATAGCAGCTGTGTTTCTAAAAGTTATCACTGGTATACCCATATACTTTGAGATGGTATGAGTGTTGAATTGGACCAATATATAGCACTTTCATCTTTCTGTCCTATCAGAAAATGAGAGATTTCTACTCTAAGGCTAACTTTTCTCTTTATTTGCATAATCGTATAGTGGACAAATTGTGAGCTTTGGCATTTAGACTGACTTAAATCCTGACTCTTCTCCTTACTGACGTGGGACTTCAGGCATGTTTCTTAGTGTCTGCATCTGTAAAATGGGCTGGCAGTACTTATCTCGGTGTGGAGTTGCTGAGGGTCTTGTTTGTCTCACCTACCATATGAGATGCAGTAGGAGCAGCCACTCTTAGTAAGTGCTTAAATGTATTGGCTGTGTGGAAGTTGATATGAAACATCAGGAAGATTTGTGTAGGATTATTTTTTACATATGATAGCAAAGCTACATGTAAGATACTATTGTGGTGTCAACATAGCTTTATTTATTTACTTTTTGAAATAGGAACTGCCTTATCTTGTAACAGTATAAGTTCTAAAAATATAGGTATTATGTTTAATAGGTAACTAGACTTCAAACTTTATTTTATATGATGATTAAAGTATTAACTAAAAGTCTCACAATTTGGGGCTCTTTGTTAAATGAAGAGTTTTAGTATGGAGGAAATAAAAAATAGGTTCAGATTTTAAAGTAATTATACTCGTAATTAAATTGGCCCTACTACTTCCAACATTCATGAAACAATTTTATGGAAATAATCATTGTCGATTAGAGTCTCTTTTCCAAAACTTTTCTTGGGAGGGGACTTGAAAACTATCTACCCTTGGCTGGAATAAACTTTATTTGAAAGTAAAATTAATGTCTAATTTCATGCTGACTAGAGAGCTGCTTACCTGGTTATGGCACGTTATGGCACATGCCCACAGGTCCACAGGACGGCTGGAGTTTGGGCTGTTAAAATCTGTTTGGCATTTAAACATATTTATTTGTCTATAAAATAATTTATTCAGCATGGTACAGTGTTAATCTTCTGATCTCTATGAAATGTTTGCCAGTGTATAGTTGAAACTTGGTATATTACTTTACCAACCCATTTATTTGGCCCATTTGTATGGGAAATAAATGTTGCATAAGCAGATAAATCAAAGGCGATTGGATTGTTTGATAGGTTTTTTTTTTTAAAGATTTTATTTATTTGACAGAGAGAGAGAGACAGCGAGAGCAGGAACACAAGCAGGGGGAGTGGGAGAGGGAGAGGAAGAAGCAGGCTTCCCAGTGAGCAGGGAGCCCGATGCGGGGCTCGATCCCAGGACCCTGGGATCGTGATCTGAGCCGAAGGCAGACGCTTAACGACTGAGCCACCTAGGCGCCCCTGATAGTTTTGACATTAGGGAATATTTTAGGTTGTGATATACCTACTTTTTTTAAAAACTGAAGTTATTAGCAGTTTCATTACTTACAAATTTACTGGTTTGCACATCTGGTAAGCAAAGGAAGTTCTTATCTAAAAAAGACAAGTTCTTACTGTTCTAGAATGATTGAATTTTAAAGCACTGAATTGTCAGAAGTATATATATGAATGTATGTTCTTTTAGTTATTAAAAATAAGATTAGCAGGCAAAAACTGAAAAAATAAGGCTATATCAACAGAAGAAAAAGTTAGAATTAAGTACTGAAATGACCAGTTCTTAGAAAACATTTCCTGTTATCTTTTTTTTAGAACACAAAGAAGAAATTTGAAGTTGTTCAGAATGCTAGATTTAAATACTTGTATACTTTCATATTTTAGTTGGGATTACTTGATATTTAATGTTTCTCTTTACACATTAATTAATGAGTATTTATTTTTATTATAAGCGTGGGATTTTTTTTTTAACAGGCGTGGGAAGGGCTTAAAATTTTTTAAAGCTTTTTTGAGTTATCATAAAGATTTGTCTGATCTCATGATGACTTTTGTTTCCTTCTTAAATGCCCAGAATTAAATTATACTTCTGATTTATTTTTTTTAGAAGAGATGCAATAAAGTACCTTACCTTGTAATAAGAACTTAGTGCATTAGATAGCTTAAAAGTACTGGATTCACTGCTATGAATAACTTCTGAATAAGTGTTCTGAATGTTCCTCTTTTCTTTTTGCCGTTACCTTAGTTCAGGCTTCATCATTTTTTGCTTGGATTTATTTAAACCACTGTCCTACTGTTTTTTCTGCTTCCAGTTTCCTTCCTATACAATGTAATCTCCACACTGCCTTCCAGCATTGTTTTCTTAATGATATTGTGTAACTAACCTCCATAAAATCTTTTGATAGTTTTTAACTGCCAACAAAATGAAGTCTAAAATCTGTAACGTTATATCTACAACTCTGGAAATTTGGCTTCCATCTGTCATTTCGGCCACATTTTTCAGGAGGCTCCCCTGTTCCCCAAGCTGTATCCCCCTGAGCTCCTCACCTTGCCCAGGACTTTCCAGGTGCTTTCATGGCCTCCTGTCTTCATGTGCTGTTCTGCCAGGAAGCCCTCTACTCACTTCCCAGTGGAATCTGTCTTTTAGTGCTACCTCCTGGTGCTCCTTAAGTCTTTCCGGTGGGCCTCCTTTGTGGTGACCTGCTTCCTCCCCCTGCAGTTAGGGATTGTAATTCTATTGTGATTGTTTGTAGGTGTGTCTTTTTCTCTTATTTACCATGGTATTCCCAAATATATATACTTAGCCTACTGCAGACAAAGCTTTTGTACAGGAAAAATAAAGCATAAAAGCTGAGTAGGTCTTAGGTTCCATTGGTTTGTCAGAGGAAGGATCTAAAAATGCATCAATGCTCCCCTTTCTGGAGGAGGCTGGTTATGGGTTCCTGCATGGTTATCTTTCAGGGTGTGTTATTTTTAGAATCATTTTAGAACCTCAACACAAATGAAGACATGAGAGTTTGCATTGTTTTAGTACAGCTTAGGCTTTTAGTCCAGAACCTCCAGGTTAAATTATAATGAGGCTCTTCACTAATGAAGTGAGTCTTTACAGGATCTTTACCATCCTTGGCTTGGTTTACAAAACCGTATCTCCCCCACCCCATCCTGGTTCTTTAGCTGGCTGTTAGGAATGAGCCCCACAGTCACCACCGTGTTTGCCTGTTGGGTGAGACTGGTAGTTCTAGCTCTCTTGTTGTGCTAGAGCTCAGCCTGACTGTAGCCTGCCTGGCAGGATGTTGACCACCTGCCAGGGTGTGAGGTCTTCCTTCTCCTAACCATGCCCTTCAAGGGCCACGTGTTCAGCAGTGGAGCTTTCCTCTGTCCATAGTGCTCCATTCCCAGTTTCCTTCTCTGCCTGGCCTGTCAGTGGAGGACTAGCATGCCTCCTGGGTTGGAGTGCCTGAGAGGCAGGAAGACAGGTGCTAGTGTTTACTTGTGATAGAAATTGATGAAAAGTTAAACTTTGAAAATAGTGTTAATATTGTTAACCTAATGTCTTCTATGCCAAATCTGATTCTCACATAGAATAGGCACTAGCCTCTTTTTTCCCTGCAGCTAGGTATTATTGAAGGTTCATGCCTGCTTCGTATTTTATTGTTTTTAAACTGCTTTCATATATTTCATTTGATTTGTTAAATATCTGAGAAGTAACCAAGGCAAGTTATAGTGCACATTTCTTATAGATAATGTCTTGAAGCCCAGGTTTCTTGGGAAACTTCCAGGACATGGTCCATGGCAAAGCTCGTAATAGACTCCGAAGAGTGTGTTTTCCCTGTGTTAGTATTTACTAATCAAATAGTTCTCAAACCTTCTCAAGATTAGAGAAGGGTTCCTGCAGTGCAATTCTAAAAAGAGATCTCATACTATTTCTATTTTTAAAAAATCAATAAATGTATACTTTTTCCTTAAAAGAAAATATCTTGAGAGCTTGTGAATGTGTATTTGGTGAGATTGCCAGGTTTTAGTGGAGATTCAGGGAGCATGCTCATGGTTGCAGTACTCCACTGATTGATCACTCAGGTGAACCCCACAAGCCACAGTAGTGGTTTTGAGCATTGTGTGTTTTCTTTTTTAAAAATTCTTAGTCATTTAGTGCTACAATGAATGATTGTTTAAATACCATGAATCTAAGGGGCACTGAGGTTTAAGTGCAATGTGGATAGAGAACATGCAACTAATAATGAGACAAATCATGATTCTGCAGACCCACCCAGTAAATCCTCACCGGGTTGTGGTGAAGGTATTGGCCTCATTAAAAATTCTGTACTGCACATTAAGATGGCCCTGGAGCTTCAAAATTAATGCTAACCAGAGAAAATTGAATAATAATTTTATCTAATTTGGCTTTTTATGTATTAAAAATAGACAACTTGGGCCTGGAGTGTTATTTATTGAGGAACATTTGCAAATAACTGCTTGAAATCTTCTCTTACTTCAATATGTAGAAATAAAATATGAAGGTTATAAGAAATAGTTTTTTAAAAGTTTGAGACGTTAGAGTTTAAAAAAATACTGTAAGATGTAATACATAGAGAAAATTTAGTCTATATATTTTATACATAAGGCTTTGTTTAGGTCTGCTTATATGATGTTTGATGCCAACTCATGAATTTTTTTTTAAAGATTTTACTTATTTGTTTGACAGAGAGACACAGTGAGAGAGGGAGCAGAAACAGGGGGAGTGGGAGAGGGAGAAGCCGGCTTTCCACTGAGCAGGGAGCCCGATGCGGGGCTCGATCCCAGAACCCTGCGATCATGACCTGAGCCGAAGGCAGATGCTTAACGACTGAGCCACCCAGGCGCCCCAACTCATGAGTTTTCTTACATAGTTAGTTTAAAGGAAGTTAAATAGCATCTATCATTGTTAAATAGAACCAAGTCAAAAATTTAATTGTATAACCAAATCCCTGTATGATTAAATGCATAGATAAGTTCCAGGAAAGCAAGAAGATCTCCAAAGACAAAACTGAAAAGGCACCAAAAACATGAATAGTGAGTAGGTGATGCCCTGGCTGCGTTGGTCAGGACAGCGAGGTGGTTATATGGTGACAGAGGATCATAGGCGCATAGAGGCAAGGAGATGGAACTGAGGCCCCTCTGAAAACCTTCAGCAAAAGGGCCTCCTTGTTTAACACAGACACACAGACACATACACACACACTCACACCCTTTGCCCACTGATAGGGGAAGACTGTACTGTCAGCCTTAGTTCTGGGTAGAGAGTTACTGCACAGGCCTTTACCTCCTAGGAGTTGGGGTTCAGTATTTAACAACTGCTGGGAAATCCCAAGACAAGAAATTAGCATAAAAGTTGTTTCAAAGCATTATGCATCATTTTGTCATTTTAACCTCATGTGTAATACTTTTAAGTAAATTTTAGTTAAAAATGGTTTATATAAATATGTAATTAAAGTTGGTTTTAGAAAGTTCATTTACTATAATTCAAGATTCATAATCCATATATGTTTTTGACCTGGTCCTATTTAACTATGACATGTGTTGTTTAATTGCCTTTAAATTAATTGTGTGAGAAAACTCAGGCCTGACAATAAATGTTACATAAGCAGGCCTAAATAAAACCTGGTTTCATTTTATCCTAGCTTTTGTACACTTTAAACTTATACTCTTTCTTAGTAATTTGATATTGGTTTAGTTTGTTAAGTGTTATCATCCCTCAAAGTCAAGAATGAATAATGTAGTCTCTTTTATTTTAGCTACCCTTTTCTGTGAGTTTTTACAAAGATCTAGTATTTTAATCTATGTAGTTAATTTTGTGAGGTGATTAAAAAGAATGAATCTAAATTATTTTTCTCTGTATTATTCAATTCTAAGGCAATTTATATAAGAATATTACTCTTATCTATTATCTTAAATATTTTATTGTGTTCTGATCTTTTCTATATTTATCTATAATTTTTGGATTTTTTGACTAGAAGCTTATAGCTGTTAGAATCACTGCTCTTTTCTTATTTCCCCCTTTTTTTTAAGACTATAATTTCTCTATAGATTTGATCCCATCTACTTTCTATCATTTAGGGATTTCTTAACATTATTAGTCTACTGATGGCAGTCTTGTCTTCTAGCATAGTTCATTCAGTTAATTCCTGTTGGCCATTTATTGTATGCTTGGTATTATTACAGCTGCTAGGGATGGTGCGGATTAATTGATTGATTGATTATTATATATTTTTCCTGTCTTCTATGATAATCCATCATCTTGAACCAATCTCCCTGATTCCTCTTTTCTCTCTACCTGTTAACTTTACTGGCCCTTTATCTGGAATACAGTGTTAATTTGCTAATTGTTAATTTGGGGACATTCTTGGGTCTTTTTCCAGATTGGGAGATTTTGTGGTCTCTGTTTGAATTGTCTCTGATTTTGTCAGCAAATATGGGGGTCCAGTCTTTTCTTTTGGCCTTTCCTCTTTAGCTTTGTAAACTGTTTTGGCCTCTCATGGCCTTACTGTTCAAAGAAGATCTTTTTCAATCTAATGTTCAGAAATCCTCAAGATTCCAAGATGGTTTCTACAAATGTACAAATCCTTCCTGAATGCATCTGTATTGTAGGATCCTTAATGTTTACTTTTCCTATGTCATATTGGGCTTGCATGAAGCATACTTATGAGGCTGATGATTTTGTTTGATTGTCCTATGTATCTTGACTTCTGTTGCTTTTTCATTAATATTTTAATTTTAGACAATTTCATAGAAAGCCAATTAATCTGTCATTATACTTTATATCATTCCAGATTACCTGTCAATATTTGTGTTTGGAGTATTGTGTAATTATAATTAGTGTGTACATATAGTTTATATTTTTTTATTTTAATAATTTATTTTGCATACATAAATTTTCTGGTGCCAGGAAGAGTTGTCCAAGACTTGGAAATGGGCAGAGGAGATCCTGGGTGTTCTGTCAGTGGAGTCCTAGGCATTGTGTAGTAGACCGTGGTGGTCATCCGATTTTGTAGGGGTGTGTATCTTTGGCTGACTTTCTATTGACTTGACTATTTTACATCTCTTTAGGATTAGAGTTAACTTGTAGGAAAGTAAGAGCAATGAAAATGATTCTGTCTGATAGAATTGATTCCTTTTCTATACAAAAGATAACCCCAAACATTTTATTATGTTGTCCCATAGGATACTATCCAGTTTTGCATCTATTAGCAAATTGATTTTAGCATTTCCAGTTACCTAAGTATATCTGTGTTTTTCACATTTTTTTAAAAGATTTTATTTTATTATTTATTTGAGAGAGAGAGAATGAGAGATAGAGAGCACGAGAGGGAAGAGGGTCAGAGGGAGAAGCAGACTCCCCGCAGAGCAGGGAGGCTGATGTGGGACTCGATCCTGGGACTCCAGGATCATGACCTGAGCTGAAGGCAGTTGCTTAACCAACTGAGCCACCCAGGCGCCCTGTTTTTCACATTTTTGTTCGACCTGGTCTTAACAAAAATTAAAACCATCTGGCTCTGCTGGTAAAGGATGTGAGGAACAGAAAGGATCAGGGTACTCAGAGGGGAGCTGCAGTTAGCAAGCAGCAGTAATACTGTAGACGACATAGAAAATGGGGGTTCTGGTGGTAGAGCGTCTGGTAAATACTCAAAAGTGTCCACCAGGATACAAGCTACCAAGACACGTCACTCAGAATCAGATCCTGCCTATCTAGATCTATTTTCTAGATTCACTTACTAGTTCTACCATCAGCAGAGTCAGGAGGTGATAAAGAGAACTGGGAGGGACAAAAACTCTTAAATATAAGGATGAGTAGGGACTCAGAAGATGACCTGACATTGGGAAAAGCCAACACTGTGAGAGGTACCGAACTCAATGTATTGCTCAGAATAAATAGACAAAGAGAAGATTTCAGGGAGATTTAAAAATATTTGATCTAGCATTTTAGACATTTTTTGGCAGAGGGAATTAAGGATATCTTATTCTCAATATTGCCAGAAATGAAAGTTCTATAGTCATTAGATTTAAAAAAAATCAAGTCCAGACAGTTTGCAAGATATTTTTACCAGACTTCAAAGAATAGGTGACTTCAGTTTCTTTTTTTTTTTTAAGATTTTTAAATTTATTTTTTGACAGAGAGAGAGACAGCGAGAGAGGGAACACAAGCAGGGGGAGTGGGAGAGGGAGAAGCAGGCTTCCCGCTGAGCAGGGAGCCCGATGTGGTGCTCGATCCCAGGACCCTGGGATCATGACCTGAGCTGAAGGCAGATGCTTAACGACTGAGCCACCCAGGCGCCCCTAGATGACTTCAGTTTCATACAAATTTGTTCAGAGATTTGAAGATGGAACGAACACTCACAGTTTTATGGGACTAATATAATCTCGATACTGAAAGTAGACAAGGACAGTATAAGAAAGGATCATTATAGGCCATTCTTATTTGCGAATACTTGTGAATCAGAAAATATTAAGCTGAATTCAGCCATGTATGCAAAAAATCATCATCAAGGAAAATTTTATTTCAGGTATGTAAGATTGGTTTCACATTAGAAAATCAATGGCTGTAATTCATATTAGGAAAGTAAATGAGGAAAAAAAAAGTCAAGCGAGCACCTCCAAAGAGACACAAAACACATTTAGCAAAATCAGTAACCATTCATGATTAAAAAGCAAACTAAGAACTTGAGTGAACTTTCTTAACTTGATAATGGATATCTACTCTAAGTCTGTAACTGACATTGTACTTAATGGTAAAAATGTAAATAGTATTTACTTTAAAATTGGGATGCCGTCTTAAATCCTTTATTTCTAATAACACTGTAATGGAGTTACTAGTAGTACAATTTAGACAAGAAAAGGAACACTTGAAGGGAACAAATAAAATAGTCATTATTTTATTTGTTAGATGATATTGTCTATTGAAAAATCCCATAGAATCCAAAGATAAATTATTCAAGTAAAAAAAAATTTAGCAAGGAACCTGGATATAAGATAAACATAGAAAGGGTGCCTGGGTGGCTCAGTTGGTTGAGCGACTGCCTTCGGCTCAGGTCATGATCCTGGAGTCCCGGGATCGAGTCCCGCATCGGGCTCCCTGCTCAGCAGTGAGTCTGCTTCTCCCTTGGACCCTCCCCCCTCTCATGGTCTCTCTCTCTCTATCTCATTCTCTCTCTCAAATAAATAAATAAAATCTTTAAAAAAAAAAGATTAACATAGAAAAAATTAATATAGATTAAAATAGAAAATTAATATAGAAAAATCAAATAACAACAAAGAAAATCTAATTAAAAATATTTTTATAGTAGCAAGATAGCCTTAAGGTATTTTGAAATAAATTAGACAAATGATATGCAGAATCTTTATGGAAATAATATATGGAAACAAAAAATCTCATTGAAGGATGTTACAGGAGACTTAAACAAATGGATAGGTTATTCTGTGTTTATGACTTTCTTTATATGGTAAAAATAACAGTTCTCAAATTATTTTTTAGAGTTTATGCAATTCTAAAAAGAGTTCCAGCAAATTATCTTAAAGAATGTAATAAGCAGATAGTAAAATTCTTATGGAGGAACAGAGAGCCAAGAATAGCCAAAGCAATTTTGAAGAACATGGTGATGGTACCTGTTCTATCAAATAAAAAAGGAACAGAGGACTGGAATAGACATGTCTCCAAAGAAAACATACGTGTGACCAATAAGCACATGAAAGACCTCAGCAGCACTAGTCTTTGGGGAAACGTAAATCAAAACCGCAGTGAGGTACTTCTTCACACCCACTAGGATGGCTGCTAACAACTGCCAAAACCCCCAAAACAATAACAAGTCATGGTGAGGATGTAGAGAGAACGGGACTCTTGTACACTGTTGGTGGGCATGTAAGATTGTGTGGATGCTGCGGAAAACAGCATGGTGGTTGCTCAAAAAATTAACATAGAACTACTATATATAATCCAGCAGTTCCACTTCTGGGTATACACACAAAAGAATTGAAAGCAAGAACTCCACAGATATTCCTTTATTTATTTATAAAAGTTTTTATTCAAATTCCAGTTAACATACAGAGTAATGTTAGTTTCAGGTGTACAACACAGTGAAACACTTGCATATACTTCCTGGTGCTCATCGCAAGTGCACTCCTTCATCCCCATCACCTATTTCCCCCGTCCTCTTGCCCACCTGCCCTCTGGTAACCAGTGAGCCTAGGGTCCTCCTTCTCCACCGCCGTCTTCCTCTCTTTCCTTCACAGACCTTTCTATGCTTATTTTCCTGGCAGCATTATTTATAATGGCCAAAAGGTGAAAACAACCTAAGTATCCACCAATGGATTAATAGATAAACAAAATGTAGTTTGCATCTACAATGGAATATTATTTCACCTTAAAAAGTAAAGAAATCTTCTGACACATGCTGCAACATGGGTGAGCCTTGAGAGCATTATGCTGAGTGAGGTAAGGCTGACACAACAAGGTAAATACTGTGATGCCACTTATATGAGGTCCCTAGAATGGTCAAATTCATTGAGACAGAAATAGGATGGTAAGTGCTAGGGGCTGGGGGTAGGAGCAGGAAGGAATGAGGAGTCATTGTTATAATGGGTGCAGAGTTTCAGCTGGAGAATGTGAAAAAGTTCTGGGGATGGATGGTGATGGTGATGGCAGAACAATGTGAATGAATGTATTTAATGCTCTAGAACTGTACATTTAAAAATGTTCAAAATGGTAAACTTTATGTTCTGTGTATGTTACCACAATCAAAAATAAAAGTAAATAAATGACAAAGATGGCAGTTCAAATTAGTGGTTCCATTTGGCCACTTTGGTATGGAAGTTTGGTGCAGTTGGGAGGGCCACATGGGTGCCGCAGTGGTTGTGATGATGTTCCTTTAAGTTGGGTGGAAAATCCACAAGTATTTAATAGACATACAGAGCTAAACAGTATCCTGTCATTATTTAAAAATAGGAAGGAACAAAAGGCTGTTTATTTCTTGGTGATGGGCTCACATTACCCAAATTGAAGCTGATAGGTAAAACTAAAATGCCAATTTATTGGTTTTCAGTGGAAAACTGTAAAATACACATGCGTGCACACCTATCCACCCAAAGCAGCTTTTATTGAGAGCTGGAGGGAATGTGGAAATCAGGGAGAGATGGGCCCAACTCAGATAATGGAGTGAGGGCAGATAGCCCTAAGGTTTATGTAGTATTTTGGAATTCCTAGTGCTTTTTGTGTGAATGTACTGTTTGCCATATAAGCGATGTGACGCTACATCTAAATCATGGGGCAGTATTTTCTATTATATTCTACACTTTAGTATTTTGTACATTTTGCTCTAGTAATGTGATAAAAACCCTAATCTCTGTTTTGTTGTGTCTTTATTGGAGTTTATGCTTGGGTGTTTTATGAAACCAATAGTAAGGTATTGACTTCTTTTGTATTAAGTGTCTTACGGGACTATTGAGGATTTGACCTCAGCATGAGTTTGCTATTATGGGATTGAAAATTAATGTTCTAGTAAAAGAAGCTTTTATGTATTTTGCTTTATTTCTTTTACTAAATTAGAGGTTTGTCTTAAATATGTTTTAAGCATTCTCCCCCACGTCCCTATTTCCATGTCAGTTTGTCTTTGGTGTCTTATTTCTGTTGTGTGAGGAGGTGGAAAGCACAGGCTTTGAAAGCTGACAGACCTGTGTTTACTGTGAGTGCAGGCAAACCTTGAACAGGGTGACTGTAGGCAGATTATTTAACTTTTTGGGGTGTGAGCTTTCTCATTTATAATATAACTTACCTTCTAATTTATCATGAAGGTTCAGTGAGCACATATAAAACAACTGGTAGGAGCTTGGCAAATGTCATTTCCCATCTCTTTTCTGTGAAATTGATAACTAAAGATTATTGGAAAAGAAGTAGAAGGAAAGGTCTTTACTGGCTGTCCATTAAGTTATTTTGATATGATGTAGTATACCGAGAAATACTTTTTTTCCAAATTTAGAATTACATTTTAAAATTTTAATATAAATTCTTTGCAATCTTTTTATGGTTCAGTTCTTTTATTTACTTGTTTCATTTACTTGCTGTATTAATTTATTTACTTGCAATCTTGAGGATTTTTGTTTGTCTAACATCATGGGAAGTTTCTTATAAATTTGAATACAGTGAACATCTTAGTTAAATAAACTGGCAATCATAGTGTTTTTATTTTAACTTATCCTAAAATATATTCTCTCTGTCAAATTTTAATAGCTTGAACATCTTATAGTTTTAATCTTTCCATCTTAAATAGATTAAATGCAGAAAATATTAATATTAAAAATATTTCACTGTAGCTTAACAAAGCTTTCTGTAAAGCTGTTTTCTTTGCCCTGGGACCAAAACTTTTTTTTGTCCAAATTCTTAATGATTACCTTGGGAGCAAAGGGGGGAAATGTGTGACACTCTACTGATGCTTGTTTGTAGCTATTTTCATGGTTTAAAATAATTAAGACCTGCCTTTATTTTCTGTTCCTTATTAGTGTTTCTGTCAATCTTCCCCAGATGACAGCATATATGTTTGGTGCAGTCTTTTTTTTTTTAATTAATTTATTATTTTTTAAAGATTTTATTTATGTATTTGACAGAGAGAGAAACAGCGAGAGAGGGAACACAAGCAGGAGGAGTGGGAGAGGGAGAAGCAGGCTTCTTGACAAGCAGGGATCCCGATGTGGGGCTCGATCCCAGGACCCTGGGAACATGACCTGAGCCGAAGGCAGACACCTAACGACTGAGCCTGTTTGGTGCAGTCTTGATGGCATGCTGAGCAAACCGTATCTTAGTGTTACTAAGAGACTCTTTTTGTTAAATGAACAGTGGCTTGATACATATTTTAAATGTTCTATATATAATTGTAGAAATTTTTACCAGGCTTTCCTGATGGGTGGAGCCATAGTATATAATATGGTGTTTACATACCTTCTGAGAGGTCAAGATGTCCAGGCAAAATCTTGTTTAAATGTTCATCACCACAGAAACATGTCAGCTTATTGTTAGAGCTTTTGTGTATACGTTGTAATTGTCACTTCATTGATCTTCAGCACAAAGCAATTAAATGTGTAATTGACCAGCACGAAAAGTTCAAAAAGCAATAACTATTTTAATGTTTTAGACTTTTACCCATTCAGTGCTTATTTAAATGTAAAAAGAAATCTCTGTTTACATGTATTTCGTCTTTATTAGCCTACTTAATTTAACCTGTTACTATGTTGTGATGGTTGTAATTTTTCAAAATAATATTGATATGAAACTAGTGTAATTATGTAGCTTGCTTTTCTTGAAAACAATATAGTGTTTCAGAAAGTGTTAGCAGAAAGAAGTACTTAGTTTCGATGTTGTTTTTAACTAGTACATTGAGTGCTTATTGAACTATGATTTTAATAAAAGAGGTGGAGTTTCATTAAAGTAACTTAGGTTCATGGTTTTTGGGAGGGATTATCCCAGTATTTATACTGGGGATAAAAATATTATGGAGTTCTTGAAATCTTAGTAATATATGATAGAGGATAAGCATTCAAAAGTACTTGAAAGAAGTACAACTGTTTAAGTTCAAGTTCTTATAGTTTGTGATCTTATTATATTCAGGAGACTTTCCTTACTTTTTAAGATAAACATGGAAACCTTTTCCCCTCTGACAATGTTTTGCCACTTTGTTATTTGCAGGGTATTTCAGTAAGTTACTCTGACATCTGGCACATCTTTCAGCTCAGCATATGCGAGAATAGAGTTGATAGGAACCTTCCCCTTGGGGATCCTAGCTCCTCATTCTGACTCTTAATGGAAAAATGAGCAGTAGGCATATTTTTTGCTTATATGCTGTCCTGCTGGTGATTAGTGGTAGCGATAAAAGCTCTCTCAATGCTTTCATTACTTTTGCAGGCAGAATCACGTACAAAAGTTTAAAAATCTCACATATTCCATGCCACAAAGCCTGTACTTTTTAGGCTTTGTCATACTTTTATGGTCTCAAGAAAGGTAGTAACCATAGTTTATGTATTTTTGGCACTTGGAGGAGCCAGTCAATTCTGAATTAACAGATGAAGTCTCTGGTTATTTACAGCCCCATTACCCCTCTTCTCTCTGTCCTAAAGTTGTTGAGGATAAAAAAAAGCTGCCACGTCGCATTTAATGAAAAAATTTATATTTTTCTATTGGTGTTGCTAAAGCTCATAAATGTGACACTTCACTGATTTCAAGTTGGGCTGATTTTTGTCTCGTTTAATTAAAAAAAAAAAAAGAATACAATTAAAAGAAAAACATAACTGTCCTGGCCTCCTAGTGGACTGAGTCAGAATAACGGTTATTTCTTCCTACAGCAGTTATCAGTATTTCATAACAGGCATAATCCTATCCAACAGTTTTGATGACCTGCTCTGTGGCAGCCTTTTCTGTACATGTAATATTGCTAATTCACTCTTTTGTGCTTAGATTGATAACTGAAAATGAGCAGATTTCTTTTTGTGTTATTTACTATTTTTTTTAAAAGATTTTATTTATTTATTTGACAGAGAGAGACACAGCGAGAGAGGGAACACAAGCAGGGGGAGTGGGAGAGGGAGAAGCAGGCTTCCCACGGAGCAGGGGGCCCGATGCGGGACTCGATCCCAGCATCCCGGGATCATGACCTGAGCCGAAGGCAGACGCTTGACGACTGAGCCACCCAGGCGCCCTATTTAGTACTTTTCAAAAGAAATATTGATAGTAAATTTTGAACCACTTATATGATTTGACTACAGAGGTCTTTTTTTGCTAAATGATTTTTATATGACTGCTTAAGCATGTGAGTATACATTTTAGACATTTCTTCTTGATATTATTCATATATCTGTAATAGAAAAAAGCATCTTCTTGGAATTACACAGCTTGTTTCTTTTTAGAAAAACTGTTCACATATAATTTATTTTTTTTTTAACACAAAGAGATTTATTGAAGGACTTGGTTTGTCAGTGTATGGGAATAAGTGTGTGGGTCTTGAACCTTAGTATCAGTGTTAGATGGGTCATATGTAGGCTGCATTTTAAAAACTTTTTCTTAATGAGAGAATGTAATTTTTCTTAATATAAACAGAAGGGGGCAGTTTTTGAATTAAAAGTAGATTACCTCTTTTTGACATAAATGCTAATGAAAATACTAAGTAGAGCAATAGCATGTTAAATGAGGTTACTTTAACCAAGCTGTTTTTCAAATAATTTTATATCAAGGTTAAATTTAGAAAAATAACCAGAAGGTAGGGGCGCCTGGGTGGCTCAGTTGGTTAAGCAACTGCCTTCGGCTCAGGTCATGATCCTGGAGTCCCGGGATCGAGTCCCACATCGGGCTCCCTGCTCAGCAGGGAGTCTGCTTGTCCCTCTGACCCTCTTCCCTCTTGTGCTGTCTCTTTCTCTCTCTCTCAAATAAATAAATAAAATCTTAAAAAAAAACAGAATAACAAATGGATTAAAAAAAATAACCAGAAAGTACTTGAGAGTACAGAGAGTACTTATATCAGATTTTATTAGCAACAGGCTGTTAATAATCTTCTCTGATCAATATGGTAACCATTAGCCATGTGTGGCTATATAAATTTAAAAGAACTAAAATTACATAAAATTAAAAATCAGCTCTTCATTCATAGTAACGACATTCTAAGTGCTTGATAAACACGTATGGCTAGTTGCTATCTTATTGGATAACACAGAACATTTCCATCATCACAGAAGGGTCTTTTGGACAGCACTTTTGTATGCTATTAAATCATAAATAATTTGTTTCATCTATATTTGTTTTGTCTTTAATTATTTTGTCTACCATCTAAACAGCAGAAGACAGAGTAAGACCCAGCTTTAAGGATCTATGTGTATAGCACCTCATTTTCTTAGAAGTGATGCTAATGAGATTTGATGTTTATGTGTTGTTGCATTAATGCACCTGTTTCCCTGTTGCTGGCCTGTACTTCTGTTAGCAAGTTCTGACTAAGAGTGACACGATCAGAGTTGTGTTTTGCAAAGATTGCATTCCCACTGCAATGTAGGCAACAGGTCAGGCAGAAAGAGTTAAGAGTTGCATTTTGGACTACTAGCTAGCAAAGTAGGGAGTTGTCCAGGTGAGTTGGATGTAGTGGCAGAAAGAGAAGTGGATGGATTTAGTTGTAATGACACAGTAGAATCAGAAGGACTTGGTGTTTGAATAGATCAGAGTCCAAGGTGTGTGTGTGTGTGAGAGAGAGAGAGAGAGAGCGAGAGAGAGAGAGAGAGGGTGCAGCAGCAAGGGGGATGATAAGGATGTTTGCAGCATCTGGAAAAAACAGTGGGTAATGGTGCCATTAATTGGGGTATGTAACACTGAAGGAGCTTGTTTAGGGGATAAAGTGATGAGTTTGACTTTAGAATTGTTTATGTACTTGTGAGATACTTGAGGGGAGGTGGCCGTTTAGATGTATGGATCTTGGTCTCAGTGGTGAGATTTGGACTAAAGATGGAAACTTTAGAGCCGTTGGTTACGTGAGGAGCCGAGATCACCCAGGGGAAGAACAGAGCAGTCTATCTGGTGTCTTCATCACATGAACTGGCTTCGTCAGAATTCACTGAAGTGTCTTTGGGCTGGTTCTCAGGGATTGGCAAGCCCCTTGGTAATGCTGACATGTGCTGAAGTTTGAGAAGCACTAATCCGGCATGTTGAAAGGATGAACATCTAAGCCTGAGCCATGGAAAAAAGGGATCTGAGGCATTTTCCTTTATATAAAGAATGAAAGAAAGAATGGAGACAGAGAAACCAGAGATAGGGGAAGGAAGCTGAGGGATGTGCAGTCTCCCCAGTTATGTCCTACTAAGGAAGAGGTAAGGGCAGCTGCAATTTGCTAGAAAGCAGGGGATGAGATTTAGGGTCAAGGAGAATGGAAAACATTTAAAAAATCATTGAGGGAATCGTTAGCCAGAGATCAGCATAAGTATTGCCAGGTAACAGCAAAGACCCACTTTGGAATGTAGTAGCACATGTTTCTCAAGATTTTGTAAATTTCTTTCACAGGACTGAGAATTCAAAGGAATGAGCCACCAGTGGAATTAAGGTAGTCTGGTGGAAATCAAAGGGACCAGGAATATTAGAATATTATTGGTACTGGATTTTCATTAAAATACACAGTTCAGGGCGCCTGGGTGGCTCAGTCGGTCAAGCGACTGCCTTCGGCTCAGGTCATGATCCTGGAGTCCTGGGATCGAGTCCCGCATCGGGCTCCCTGCTCAGCGGGGAGTCTGCTTCTCCCTCTGACCCTCTTCCCTCTCGTGCTTTCTATCTCTCATTCTCTCTCTCTCAAATAAATAAAGAAAATCTTTAAAAAAAAAATACACAGTTCAACATAGGGTTTAAGCAAGTGAAAACAAGACTGATTGGAGGAGTTGGGTGGATTGAGGGAGTGGAGGTTATAATGATGAAGACACAGTGTAGGTTAGAGGACTGGAGGTATCAGAGAAATATGGAGCAGTCTCACAGTCTGAGATCTTAGGATGGGTCTGAGAGACGAGGGAGTCAGGCTAGTGGATGTGCTGTCTTACAGGTCTGTGAATGATAGGTGACAGATGGAAAGAAGTTGATAGGCTGGCATTAGGAGAAATAAATTTAATCCAGAAACACAAATGATAGGTAAACTACAAAGCCTTGGAAAATTTAAAAACAAAGGCAGTAATTTGAGCCGTTACAGTTAACCCTTATACTGTGCTTACTAAACACCTAGCCTAATGCTAAGCATGTTACTTATTTTAACTTATTTGATCCTTATAATGACCCCATAAGGTAGGGATAAACCTATTTTATGAAGAAATAAACTGATGCACAGAGAGGTTTAGAAATTTGCACAGTGTTACACAGTTGGTCAGTGATGGGACCAGGCTTTGGACCCAAGCAGTCTGTTGCTGGAGTTGGGGTCCTGAACTAGCTCGCTATACTGTCTCATAAACTGAAGTTGGATATTTTAAAAATTATTTTTCTGAGTGTCAATCTCTTGGAAGTTAGTTCTTTTAAGAAAAAAATTAAAAATTAAAAACAACATTAATTTGTTCTCATATTACTTAAAGCCCTGCACATTCACTCTATGAAATTTGGAAAATACAGAAAAGGACAAAGTATACAAGAAAAATAGTTCCTTGTAATCATAGTCTTTTTAGTTGGCCTTGTAGGGCTTGGTGTTACACGAACATGATAACACCCCTACTCTCTGGGAGAAGGGGCTATGACCAAGCTCCACCTGTAGCTCAGCCTCTGACAGGCATTAGCACGTCAGGTCCTTGGGGGACTCATACTTCTCCCACTTGCCTACTGCTTGGGTAAGAGCATTCCCTGCTAGATCTTGGGAGTTTTCTCATTGCCCCTAACCCAACCTTGTGGGCCCTTATTTGTTCTTCTCTAGAAAGCCATGTTAGCTGCCTACCCTTGTCACCCAAAGCTGCAAGAATTGTGGAGGGTCTGAGATTTTACTGTACTTGCAAGCTGACAGTCTGCTAGATTCCTGCATGGTAGTTGTAGACATGAGACTCCTGGATCAGAGACAAAGGACTTCATTACTCAGAACAGGCAAGCCATGAGTTTCCTGTTCTCCAGGACAACACCCCCACCCCCCAGCTTCATGGGGGCAGTGTGGCTCAGGTGGAGGCTGTTCCTACAGTGGGCTCAAGTCATAGCTGAGGAATCTCAGGGGAACCCACAAATGGGCTTCAAGCAAACTTGTCTGTGCTTTGCTCTGTATGAAACAGACCTGCTTCAGAGAGACAGCGTCTCTATTTTCCAAGGCTGTTTGCTATCCAGACATCCTTAATAAGATAGTCCAGGGGCTCCTGGGTGGCTCAGTTGGTTAAGCATCCAATTTGATTTCGGCTCAGGTCATGATCTCAGGGTCATGGGATTGAGCCACTTGTTGGGCTCCACTTTCAGTGGTTTGTCAGCTTGGGATTCTCTTTCCCTCACCCTCTCCCCCTCCCCCCTGCATGCATGCATGCTCTCTCTCGAAAATAAATAAATCTTAAAAAAAAAAGTCCAGAACAAGGTCTATCCCTGCCTCTGAGATGCACAGAAATGAGAGAGGCCCATGCAGCATTAGCTCCCGAAGCAGAATAACATATTTGAAGAAAAATACATTTAATTGCCAACAGATATTTCTTACCAAAATAACAGAGGAAGTGTGTAAATCTTATGGTAGATTGATTCCCCAACACTTAATATCATCGTAATGGTTATATACTTATTACGTTATTACAATTGTTTAATAATTATATTATTAAAACACTTTTTGGGGACAGTGGGTCTCAGATGGTTCCAAGGATCACTACTGTTTTGTATCAAACATGGTTGCAGTGTTTAGCTCATATGTCATAACACTTAAGACACATGTGTTAGGTGTTTTGGGAGCCCTTAGTATTCCTAAGTTCTGGTTGGAGACAGGCAGGATTTGGGCTCCAGTCAGAGATAGGAGGAGACAAGCTGAAAGGGTGTTACACATTCTCATCAAAGCACCTGTTCTTTTTATCTGTTACAAGCTTTCCACGTAATATTTGATGTGTAATAAGAAGATTCTTGCTTACAAAAAAAGACTATTGCTCAGAAAGAGAGAAGGAAGGAAAAAGAAATTACCATTAAAAGGTGGCTGTCTGGGCCACCTGGCTGGCTCACTTGGTAGAGCCTGTGACTCTTCATCTCAGGGTTGTGAGTTCAAGCCCCACACTGGGCGTGGAGCCTACTTAAAAAAGAAAAAAGGGGGGTGGTGGTCATGTTTTGGTATCCTAAGTGGTTTGAAAGTTGTGAAGTGCGGGTTTGGAGAGTTCTTTAGGAAAGCTGGAGTGTGTTTTTTAGTAGTATGTTTGGGGACTGTTCATATTTCATCTTACTTGAGTCATAACTACTGTTAGATCTGATGCGTTAAATAAAATACAAGCGTCATTTACTCTGGTCCACCGACCTCCCTACTGGAAACACTTAAGGTGTGCTGACTCCACACCTGGGGACATCTTTTAACCGGCCGAGGGCAGTCCTGTGTAAGACTGGGCTATAAGAGCAGGCCCCTCCAACTCTTTTATCGAGAGACATGGATTTACTTCTAATTTTGTTTGTTGTATTCCATGTACATTATAGTATAAAACAACAATGTGAATCTTTGAATTTAGGTATGGATTCAATCATTTGGTGACTTTTCAGGAATATAAGAAAGTTGTTTTTATTCGTTTGTTTGTTTGGCTTGTCCAATAGGTTTCAAGTTTAGAAGCCTGGCCTCTGGTTTGGCCCTGAGGTCAGAATGGTCAGAATTTGTTTTATATTTAAAACAAAATTGTGCAGAAAGATGGTTTATTATATTCCAGGCACATGAAGTAATGGCGGTTTTATCTGATGTGAAGAAAGAAGTGTAGTACATAATCGATAACCGTGCACTGCGCCTGGCCTTGGTTTCTGCTGTGGGCTTTGCTCAGGGAGTCCCTGGGCTGCTGGCGGGAGCAGGGGGGACACGGGCTTCGGGAGCCGGAGGTGGTCGCTGGCAGAAGTCGGGGAGGGGGCACTGGCCGCTGCAGGGCGGGGGGAGAGGGGAGGGGGGCGCTGGCGGGAGCGGGGGAGGGGGCGCTGGCCCTGTGGGCGTGGGGGAAGGGGGTGGGGACACTGGCGGCTGCACCCGCGGCTGCGGGAGCGGTGCAGGTGGCTGGCGCCCGGGGACTGGGGGCTGTGTGTGCTCGCGGGGTCCGTCGCTCCCATGGCTGCTTGGCCCCGGACCGTGGTCGTCCTCGAGGCCCTTGCTTAGAGCCACAGACAAAAATTCATCAATCTGTGTTTTAAAACCCGTTTTTGTTTTTTCTTTAAGATTTTATTTATCTGGGAGAGAGAGAGGCGGTGACAAAGATAGCAAGAGAGAGTACAAGCGGGAGGGAGAGGGAGAAGCAGGTCCCCACTGAGCAGGGAGCCCCGCGTGGGGCTGGATCCATGACCTGAGCGGCAGGCAGGCACTTGACGGGCTGAGCCTCCCAGGCGCCCCTTAAAACACTGCTCTGAAAAATGTTTTCGTGACGAATTTTTTTGGTTTTTTAAAGCTTGATGGTATTCTACATAATTTGGTAAAACAAAGGTAGTCTAAACATGACACTGTAAAGCTAGTGTTTTCTGTCTTCCTTATAAATAGAAATTTCTTCCCTTTCCAAAGAATTTTTGTGCTTTCTTACAGATAGAAGCCTAATTAATCATGAGATGAAATGAAATACAGTTAGATCTCCATTATCTTTTTCAGGGAATCCGAGCCCGAATTTTAGAAACTCTGGTCATGCTTGTCCTGCTTGCGCTCCTCATCCTGGGGATGGTGTGGGTGGCCTCCGCGCTCGTTGACAAGGACGCCGCGAGCATGGAGTCTTTGTACGGTCAGTCGGCTTCTCTCCGGGACCTAGAACCGGCCTATGACTACACGTTCGCTGTCGTGAACATTGTAGTGATTCTTTGTGTGGTCAGCCCTTGTTGTTAATTTACAGAGTTAACAAGTCTTTAGACAGGTTTAAGAAAATAAATGAGTGTTCCTGTGTTTGCTGTATTCAGAACGAGCAAGCAGCTTTTAAGATTTTTCTTTGTTTCTTAGTTGGTTTCTGTTCTTAAAATTCCATGGAGACTTTTTTTCTCCCTCCAAACAGGTTTTGCAAAAGGGGTATTTCCTTTTCTGTTTTAGATCTTTTTATTGTACAATTTAGAAATTATATGGTTTAGTAGACTCAAATAGACAATTATGATGTTTATCAAACATTATAGTCAACCTATATCTTAATGTACAATATTTTGGATTTACTAAAATATATTTGTGTTTCTTTACAGATCTCTGGGAGTTCTACCTACCCTATTTATATTCCTGTATATCTCGGACGGGATGTTTGTTACTTCTCTGTAAGTATTTTTCTGGCTTAATGTTGATGGGAAAATGGAGTTCTTTGTTCTAGAAAATTATACTAAGGTTTCCTGATGAAATTACTTAACAGCTTGGAGATGTTTTTAAAATTGGCCCTTAACTTTTTTTATGTTAAGTTAAATTTTGATAAACTGAAGCCATGAAATAATACTCATGTGCTGTTCTGTAAGGAAAGCCTCTCTTGTGGAGAGACACACACACAGGCCCACACTCACTGAAGCATTAGATTCTACTTTTGAGTGGTAACATAGACCCTGTGTGGTGAATTTGTGGTTTAATTTAGTTAAAATGTACTCAGTTTTACCTGAGGCATTACAGCATATCTCAGGGATATTATAAGCAGATAAATGTAGTTAAAAGGAGTTAAGATAATAGTTGTTTGGTTCTCAACTCCTTCAGTACTTGAAATTTTAATCTGTTCTTTAGTTTTTTTTTTTAATTTTTTAAGTGAAAATACTATTATTCAACTGCTAGAGTCTTGCACGTGCTAAGCCTTCTTCAGTCTTTGGGTATCTTTCATCTTTCACCTGTCATCCTCTCTAGCTTCTTTATTGATGAAGGCTCCTCTGATAAAACACTGAGAGAATCTAAATTTGAGGCAAGACTTTTCTTACAATGATCGTCTTGGAGTCTGTTCTGTATTTTGCACTAGCCATTTATCAGCCTCCTCTCTGTGACCTCTCCTGCAGTGTGTACCCCTGTTGGCCTTTCCCGCATGTTCACAGTGATGGGTCAGTTGCTGGTGAAGCCAACAGTAAGTGTGTCATCTTGTTTGTTAAATGTGTTTACATTTGAACATCTTTTAGGTTGTGAATTAGCAATCAGAAACATTAGTGTATTTATTTCTGTGGGCTTGTGACCTCCTTGTTATTGTTGCTTTTATTTTAATCTTTTTCATCTCTGGAAACAAATTTGTTTTTGCTTTTAAAATACTAACTATAGACACTCAGGTAGAAATTCTTCTAGCAAATTTTAAGACAAAATTTACAAATACTTACAGGTATTTTAGGTGTCTGTTGTATCAGTAGTAACTCTGTGATGTTTTAAAATTTACCACATATATTCCTTGATTTACAGAGCAGTTATGTCTCTGAGAAGTTGTCTGCATGTTACATTTTGATTATACTTTTCACTTGAATCTGAGAGTTGCCATATATTCATTTTTGATTTTCAGTTGGTAGTAATTCTTAGCTGCATTTAAGGAACTTGCCATTTACATTCTTTTCATGGGTCCTCACTGCCTACAGACTCAGGTCTGAATGACTCACAGCCTCTTCCCTCGTCCGCTGATCTCCAGCCTGTGCTCCTGCCCCCGCGGCTCGGACTGCACGGTCGCTGCTAATGGGCTGTGCTCCCAACGGGCCACGTGCTTTCACTTAGCAGGCGTGTCCGGGGCTTTCTCCTATCAGTGCCCCCTGCCTGCTCCAGCCGCCCGACCGCCTCCTCAAGGCCTGGCTCTGATGTTGCTGCACCCACTGCCTACTCTTGAACCTTGCCTCACCTCTTCTTTAAGTTGAGATAATCAAGCTCCTTTCTCTGCACTTTTCATATTCCCCTTTGTTAGTACCTATTAAATTATTTTGGTTATATGTTTGTCTTTCCTATTGAGGTGATTAATCAGAAAAAATTTGAGGAAATATTGTAGTAGACATTCCTTTAGTAATGCTTGCTTAATTTTGAAAGATTTAAAAAAATAAGTGACAAATAATTTTTTCCTGTCTTTTAAAAAAATAAAATTGGATTATTTAACTTGCTACATAAATGTATACACACTCAAAACATGCTATCAAATCTTGAAATTCACTTCCCTCTTGAAGAGGTTTCATGACACTGCATTCTTAATTTTTTCCTGATTCTCTGGCAGAGCTTTTCTTTTTGTTTTTTGGTCTCCTTTTCCGTTTTTATTTCCTAGCCCCCTAAGATAGGCAAATGTTCCAAGTTCTGTCCTTGGTCTAAAGTTGCTCTGCTCTGTTCTCCTTACCACCTCTGCCACTTTCATGACACTTCTAAATGTGTAGCTCTAGGGAGCAAAAGGCACCGAAAACAAACTACACCACATTGTAAATGCTATACCCGAATACTCAACGGAGCTGAAAGCTCAGCTTATAGAAAACCAAACTACTTACTTAGTGCCCTTCCCAAAGCTGATTTTTGTCCTAAACTTGTCTCTTTATTAACATTATTCTCGAAACTTTAATTATCTTCACCTCTTTTCTTGTTCCTAACATCCAATATTAATGATACTCAATTCAGTGTAGGCTCTATGTTTGTGATAAGTACTATATTTTACACACATTTCACTTAATTGTGTTAACAAACCCATAAGTTAGGTGGTGGTCTTATTTTATGGCTGAATTAACTGTAGTTCAGGGAGATTAAGTCACTTGTACGAGATTACAGATCAGTCATGATGGGGTGGGATTTGAACCCAGAGACTGGTTACAGACCCTGGGCTCTGGACCACTGTTTTGTTCTGCCATAAGCTCCAGAATACTCGAACCGCTTTATTGCTGAGTGTACTTCATACCTCTTCATCTCTGTGTTTTGCTTACAGTGTTTTCTGATCCAAATGCCTTTCCCCTTTTTAGTAAGCTAAGCTATCAGCTAAGAGGCTACTATTATGAAAAACACTCGCCAAAACTTTTTTCTTCCCACCTAGAATTTGGGGGTCTTTCTTCCTCTGAACTTTTGTAACATTTTATTTTTGCTTCAGTTATGACAGTTATTTTCACCCTATAATTATTTTTTTGAGTTCATTCTGTTTTTCCTGGACACTAGAACGTAAGCTGTTTGAGGTCAGGGACTGTGTTTGACTCATATTTAGGTCCCCATCAGCTCAGAGTGTTTAAGAGTATAGGCTTTAAAAGGAAGATAACTTTTCTTTGCCAAACCCTTGTTTCTTGGCATAGTATAAGATGGGGGTGATAACAGTCTGTTTTACATTGGATTGTTGTAGAATCAAGGGGATGAGGCACACAAGCATTTAACACAAATATCGGTGTGCCATTCATTGTCACTCACTCACATGAAGACAGACCCATGGTGGTAAGTCACTGATGGATAGTTTGCATCGTAAGAGGAAATCTTTTTGTATGGGCTAGACCTTAGGAAAAGTAAAAACTGGATTGTGATCCAAATGGTAGAAATGGTGAGAATATTGGTGGGAAAGAAGCTTGATATCATGACCCACAAAGATAGGGCCCCTGCCTACTGTAGGCTCAGAGCCTGTCTTGGATTAATTTAGCCCAGTCCGCTGCCTGTACCGGTGCTGTCCATCTGCCCAGTCTTTCCCATTTAGGACTCAAGGGTCATCTCCTGGGGGAGGCCCTCAGTGGTGGCCTGCTGAAGTGGGTCACCCCACCCTTTTCTCCTAGGTCGGTCAGCTTTTGTACTTATTTATTTGTGTGTTGGTATTTATTCTTATTTTACTATTTTATTTTGCTGTGAGTGTTCAACCTGTTGATAATAAGGGATTATCAATATTTGTTGAAATACTGGGAATTATTGGATTGCTCTAAATAAATTTTATAGAAATTAGGCAGATTTGATACCTGATAGGAGTTACATGCTTTGAGACTGCTTTTTATGAATGTACCTCATCAGGGAGCTGAAAGGATATACCTATATAGGGTTTCTACCCTTTTGCTTTGTCCATCAACTTCGCACAATTGATTGTTTTGTTGGGAATAAGTAGTTTGGGTTTGAATGACATTAAATATATCAGCTCTGGGCTTCTTTCAGATTTTCCCCAGAGCTAGGAAGATATTTAGGATCATTTCAAGAAGGATACCTATGTTAACAAAGCTAGAATTAAACATATTTTAGCCTTTATCAGTTGTGAAGATAGTGCAGATCATATCCTATGTAATTGGTGATTGATTAGTGGTTCTTGTTTTTTACTAGTGTTGTACAGTATGGTAGTGGGTGGGGTATATACAAGCATAATATTTCTCTCGGGTTCTGTCTACAGAATGATTTTGATAATACCAGTATTATCGGGTCGGAGCTGGACGGGCTTTAGTCTGTGGGGGCACTGGCTCAGGCTCTCGAGCTGCTTCCACGGCTGGCTCCAGTCAGCACTGGGGCAGGTTCTAGTGCGTCAGATGGTTCTAGATCTTAGCTGCCACCAGGGCGGGCCCAGCCCCATGCCTCCTGCAAGGTCTGGTGCTAGAGATGCTCTAGCTCTGTATCGCCCCCTTGCGGACTGTAGGTGAGATGCTGACCTACTGGTTGGGCTGGGAGCTCCGAGGGCAGGGAGGGTGTCTGGGGGTCCCCTCTGCATTCCAGCAAACAGACACAGGTGGGGATGCTGCACGAGTGGATGAAAGAGTGAACACAAGTCTGTGGCCCAGATCTCTCTTCTGTAAGCAACATCCCCCACATCAAGGGGCTGCTGGGGGATCCCTGTGATTCACTACAATGTGAACTGATAGCACTACCAGGCACTGTTCTGGGGTTGGGGACCCAGCGGTGAGGAAGCACGGTCCCTGCTCACGTGGGGCTGGCCGGAGCAGAGGTCAAACGAGGACTTCACGTCCCTGACGAGAGTCTCTGATCAGGTGGGATCAGGTGCCGGGAGCAGCGGTTCAGGCCCTTCCCCCTTTCGGGCAGCTCAGGACCGACCTGTATGAGGCACGAGGTGAAGGTCATGCAGGATCCTTGGGCTGAATCCCCCCGTAGCCATTACCCCCAGGTAGCCGGTCCCGTCACCGCCCCGAGTTTTGTCATCCATGAAATGGGCAGGGGAGGAAAGCCGTTCGTGGGTTCAAGAGCCTTATCTAAGTGCGGAACCGGATCTAGATCATCTCTGGAGGGGGATTCAGCTCTAGCACCTGCCCCAGAGCTCGAGGCAGGTCCAACAGCGATGCGAGCCGCAGCTCCCGAGACTGGGGCAGCTGCAGCTTCAGCTCTCGCGCCAGCTCTGGGATCAGAGCCCGGTGTGGAGCCTGAGCAGCTCCGACACCAGCTACGGAACTGGCCAGCCAAGGGCCAGCACCTTCATCATCACACCCTCGCCATCGTGCACGAGGTCAGGAGAGGGGCTGGGGACCGAGAGGGTCCCTCCTGGGCAGGTCACCCCGTGTGCTTTGGTCACTCCATTCAGAGCTCCCCCTCCCCACCCCTCCCACAGGTCACAGCCCCGGGCGTCCCCACCCCTGCTTCCCAAACAAGGCTCAAGGTGGACAAGCAGACCATGGATGTTGGAATTCGAGACTTGTACCTTAAACACTGTGTACGTGTTGACCCACAAACTCCCCTTTATGGATTCTGTTGCAAATAGGGGATTATGGACACGGGTCTTCCCTCCACAAGCTGGGATTGAGCTGCCCACAGTAGGTGATGGGTGCACCTGCAGGCTGGGATGGGTGCTGCGCACTGTCCTCCCAGACAGGGGTGCCGTCACCCTTTCCTCCAGGGGACCTCCGCTTCCTCACGTTCTCCCCAGGGCTGCTGGTCCCCAGACCAGACACCTGCCGGTCTGAGGGTGACCAGCGCTGCCTCCATAGAGTTTTTTTTTTTGCCAGAGTCCTTCCCTGGTAGCTCCGCTTCTCTGACTCCCCCCGTGCCTGTCCCCACTTGGACTTGCATGCGTGTGGTCTCTCCCTGTGGAACCCAGTGACTTGGAGCGTGGTTTGGACCAGAGTCCGCTGAAACCTTTCTCTGGCCTGGGGTTGTGAGCAATGCATTGCCCTTTGGGGTGTGTCTTCCAGCTTTCTGCATTTCCCTGGTTTCTGTGTGGGCCACAGGAGGAACCAGCCCTGTCCTGTCTGGGGTCAGGCTGAGGTGTCCCAGCAGGAACAGGGGTCTCGGCCCCAAGATTGTGCCCATAATTCCTAAAGTGGCCTCTCTGATTACGTCTGATCTGTAACCCCCAGGCATTTCAATATCGAATAAGGGAAATTCTGTGTCCAATAAATACAGAAGGAAACGAGTTCCCTTTGAAAATAGGGGGGCAGACGCAAAAGCCCCTATTGCGTGATTCCACGTACAGGAAACACCCAGGAAAGGAACAGAGAGAGAAAGCAGCTTAGGGGTCGCCAGGGGCTGGGCTCGGGGAGAAATGGGCAGGGAGGCCTTCTGGTTCAGGGTGTCCTTTGCGGAAGCAGATATTGTGCAGCAATGTTCTGTGGTGCGGTGGCACAGCATTGGGAATATAATTAATGCTGCAGACTTGTCCAACAGAAAACAATTAATTTTATTTAAAATAAATAATAAACAGCGTAGAGGATAAGGAAAGATAATATAACAGTTAATATGTACCAGAGAGAAAGAACACAGGGGGAGGGGATGAAACAATCTGGCGGGGCATCAGGGTCGGGTGATGGAAATAAGGGGAATTGTACAAGGGGCTCTCCCCACGAGGATGTGGGCTCTGGCTGTGGTTCTGGGAGCCCTGCAGGAACAGGAGGAGGGGCAGGGCCAGATGCAAGAGCAGGGACAGGGGCCGGATGCACAGTAGGAGCTGGGTCATGGGCAAGTACAGGAGCACAGGCAGGGCCAAGGGAAGGGCCCGCGGCCCTGGAAAGCAGGGGAAGGGGCATCGGCTCTGGCAGGGGCAGGGGCAGGAACAGGGACCCAGGCAGGGGAAGGGGCATCGGCTCTGGCAGGGGCAGGGGCAGGAGCAGGGAGCCAGGCAGGGGAAAGGGCATTGGCTCTGGCAGGGGCACGGACAGGGACACAGGTAGAGGAACGGACAGGTGCAGGGGCAGGAGGTGGGTCATGGGCAGGAATGGGTGCACATGCAGGGGCAGGGAAACGGGTAGGGAAAGGGGAAGGAGCTGGGTCAGAGGCAAGCACCGGAGCACAGGGAGGGGCAGGGCAATGGACAGTTGCAGGGGCAGAAGCCGGGACAGGGGCAAGAACAGGAATACAGGCAGGGGCAGGGGAAGGGGCAGGACTTGGGTCAGGGGCCAGAACAGGAGCACAAGCAGGGGAAGGGGAAGGGGCAGGTGCAAGGGGAGGGACAGGGTCTGCAGCAATGGCACATAGAGGAACCAAGGCAGTATCTGGGTCAGGGGCAGGGACAGGGGCACTGGCAGGGGTAGGGATGGGTCAGGATCCAGGGCAGGAGCGGGGTCTGGGCAAGGAGCAGGGCCACAGTTCGGGGCAGGCACAGGGGCCCTGGCTCCGGCAGGAACAGGGGCAGGCTCTCCGGGCACAGGTTCTCGAGCAGGCCCTTCCTGGTCGGTGTCAGGCTCTCCGTGGGCAGGTGCCGGGTCAACTGCCGGCTCCTGGGCTCCTGCTGAAGTCTCTGCAGGCACCACCCCTCCCTGCAGAGCTGCTGATGGAGTTGGAGCCGGCTCTAGCTCCTTAGGTCGTGGAACATCTGTGAGAGGAGGAAAGCTCACCCCCGTGCCTGCTCTCCGTGGGTATTTGCAAGACAGAGCCCAGCCCAGAGCCTCCCAGAGAAGCCGCAGCCAGGAAGGAGCCCTCCCCGGGACGTCTCCCCGACTGCAGTCCACCCGCTGGGTGCTCTGCACACAGTCTTTGCTCCTGGCCCCACACCAGCCTCTCGGGGCTCCTCCCTCTGGGGCCGGCCCCGACCCGTCCCCACCCACCCACAGGCACCCCGCCCCAGGCTTCTCAGCCTCGAGCTCGGTCTCCGTGGGCTCCATTCCTGGAGCACAATCCAGTCAATGACCACCAGGGACAGTGGTCTGGGTGGTGTCGGAGGCCTTCCCCCGCAATCCCCAGCACCTGCTCCTGGGGACCCCTGTGGGGTCACGCCCCAGGTCGCGGAAACGTCACGGCTGTCCGCCAGCCTCCTCCCGATTTCATCCGTGGTCTGCAAAGACAGGGACGGGTAGCCGGCCCAGAGGCATCACAGCCCTGCCCAGCCAGCCTCCCTGTCCCCCTGCCCTGTCCCCCTCCTGCTCCCAGATCAGACACACCTGTGCGTGCCCAGCCCTGCACGCGGTACAGTGACCCCCGCTCCAGGGCAATTGGGATAAACCCAGGGCAGAAGCTCGCATCCGCGCACACCCCGTCCCACCCAGCCACCCTTGACCTTGAACAAGACCTGCCCACTGGGTATCTGACCCCTCATCAGCCTGCTCTTGAATGGGGTTGGCCCACCCTACATGACCCCTCTTCACACACACACACACACACACACACACACACACACACACACACACACACACACGGGTGGGGACCTGGGGCTGCACAGGTGGATTAGACCCTGTGGGGCTGGGTGGCCGGCTCTGGGGCTCCTGGTGTCACCTTGTGGTCTTTCCGACCAAACGGCCAGAGGCGGTGGGGAGCCCTGAAAGGACATCTTGAGACAGCATTTGCTGGGCGCGCTTTCTTCCGTCGGCAACCTCCGGATCTGGGAACACAGCACGCGAACATCTTAGTTTCACTATCTGCAATGTAATGAGCTGGGCCGGGGGCTGTCTCTGGAATGTGGGTTCCTGGTTACCTGGGTTCCAAATTCTGATGGGCTCTGTTGTCAGGGAAGTGAGGTCACCATGGCCGGGGTCCCCTCACCCAACTTCCTCCTCAGACAAGAGCCCCACCCGCGAGGGCCCCTCCCCCAGCTGTTCAATGCTGACCCCCCCATGCCCCATCTATACAGTGACACCCTCCCACCCCACCCCACCCACACCCCACGCAAGGCCTGGGTGCAGCCCTTGTGTGAGGACACAGAGCTGGGTTCAGCCTGGGCTCCTGCGCGTGCCCAGGGCTGTGACCCTCGACAGACCCTGTGCAGGCCCTTCTGCACTTGAGCTTTGGCCCCCGCCATGCTTCACTTAGCCGCTGAGGCAGAAATGCAGTCCTGTGCTGAGCCCTTCCTCCCAGCCTGCTGTGGCCTCGCCTGCTGTGGCCTCGGCGTGGCCGTGAGACGAGCAGGACGTGGCCGCCCTCGGTGCGAGGGGGACAATGGCAGCAGAGCCGGCACGAACCAGTCACGGACAGCCACCCCCCAAGGCGGGCGCAAGCTGCGGAGACCCCCGCCGCCCAGCAGGGCCGGCCTGCGCCACCTGACCCCATGCTGCCCAGACGGGGAAGCTAAGTACATTCGTGTCGGTTCATAGCACAGAGATCCTGTGGGTGGTCCTTACGTGGCAGTAGCTGACTGATGCCATTCTACTGTGTTCTCCTCGGGTGGCCCTAACCGCACCAGCGAATTGCATCGCCAACTACATACTGGTGACTCCACGAGTCCGGCTCCCACATCTCTCTGTCCTCTGAACTCCAGCCCCCCACGTGGCATTTCCGTTTGGGGGTCCTGGGCTCCAAGCTCAGGCCCCGAGCCTGCCCGGGGCTCCCTGTCCTCGGACTGAACCTCCCTCCACGGCCTGTGCTCTCCCCCCCTCACCCTTCCCTCTGCTTCCAGCACTCTGGGGTTTTTCACAAGTGGTCTCCTCTTCCGCGGAAGCCCACCCAACTTCCCTAACTACCTCTGTGCTTCAGCTCTCTTCCGAATGTCCCTTCCTCCGAGAAGCCCTCCCTGACCCCTCCTGCTCCACCCGGCGTGAGTCAGACCTGCCGTCGTTTTGCACTCTCTCCAGACACTCTTCCCCGATCTTGTGTGTTGTGTTCTGGGATCTCTCACCTGCTCAGGAAGGGCCAGACGGGCACACAGGGAGGATGGCCTGCAGAGACGGGGGCAGTTTTGGGGGACGCACCAGCCCTCGAGGAGCACCCATGGCCACCAGCAAACCCCCAGGTGCCGGGGCAGAGGAAGCGGCAGTCTCCATCCCAGCCTCAGAAGAACCAGCCCTGGCTCGTGAGCCTTCGGGTGGACGGGAGCGGCACTCCTGTGGCCGCCTCCGGCAGCCACTGGGCACCGCTGTTCAGCTCAGCACAATTCTGATGAAAACTCCATTGTTTATTCCTCGTGCAATGAGACTTTGGGGTCTTTGTTTCCAGGTCTGGGATCACTCTTGGGTGTCGTCCAGATATTTTAGCGTCTCGTCTAAGAGCCCTCATTGTAGTGGACTCTTCTCAAATTCTCGTCGGAGACACGGGTGCGGAATGCCCTTTAATTCCCTCTGAGGTGTCCACGCTGAGCGAGCTCTTCAGCAGTCTTCTCGAGCCTGGGCTGGTGTGTGCAAGGCGGCCATCCGTCTTGGAGCACAGTGTCCTCAGCTTCTGCTTGCCACCACACCCTCCAGATGACCAGCGACCCTGTCCCACTGTGTCTGAGTCATGTTGGTGTCCCAGCTTCCCCCGTGAGCCAGCGCTGGAGGGCTGCATTTGTATTTCCCCTTCTAACCTCGGAGCCTGGGAAGGTGGGGTGGGGCTGAGGACACAGCGCAGATCAGCTGAGGCTGTGTGCAGGTGTCTCTACAGAATCTGAGCGCTTTAGTGATGTGCCACCCGGAGGTCAGCGGGGCCAAAGCCAGGGGAAATGTCATCATCTGCCTGGAGACGGGAAGGGGTGAGGGGCTGATGGAGGACCCTAAGAGTGAGCAAGAGGAGCATCGAGCCGAGGATACTGGGCTTCTGGGGGACACTGCTCCCTGATGGAGCGGAGGGGAGGTGACATTCTGAGCGGAAAGAACCTGGGTGAACTGAGTGGGGGGGGGGGGGAGTAAGGAATAGGAATTCCAGGACTGAGCGAGGCAGGAGGGCAGGTGAGTCCACCCTCAGGGGTGCTTCCCTCCCTGAGTCTCAGCTTGCTCACCCGTGGAAGGAGGAGCACCCTAGCACCTACCGCAGGTGCCCTGCTGACTAGAAAGAAACCTCTGCCACGTGGCCGGCCATGTACTAGCTGGAGAGGAGGGGGCGATCGCGGGCATCCCGCCGGCCCTCAGAATGTCCCTTCCAGCCCCCCTGGCGGGGACACAGTGTGGCGGCCCAGCCATCCTAGGGCACAGCCCTGGTGGCACCAAGGAGCGCTCAGCCAGCTTCCAGCAGGGGGCGAAGGGGCCCCGGGGTCAAGGCGGTGAATGAGGTGCTCCACCTTGGGCGGGATGGCCAGGCTGCCAGGGCCTCCTGCTGCTCCGGGCGGGGCGCGTGGGTCTATCCGGGCCCGGGTTCCGTCCGGACGTTGGGCTGGCCAAGCAGGGGATCCGGCGTGGGGCGCGGGACTGGGGACCCAGGCTGGTGCTCACGGGCAGGTCCCGGAAACCCCGTCTCTCCAGCCGGCGGGGTCCTCAGGCACCCAGAGATTTCCTCTCCGGACCCTGGTTCTCGCTCCCCTCGCTCAGTCGGGCGTTGGGGAGTCGGGTTCCCCGGAGCCGTCCCAGTCCGACCCCGGGAAGCCGGGGCGCAAGGTCGCAAGGTCGCGGAGGGGCTGGGGTGCAGGCAGCGCCAAGGGTACGGGAGGAGGTCTCCGCGGGACCCGGGGCCATGGCTGAACTGCCCCCAGAGTCAGACCGCTGACGGGAGGTCCCCGGGTCCCCTGGCAGGAGGGGCCGCGGCAGGGACGACGAGCAGCGCGCCCGAGGGCCTGCAGGGGGCGCCCCCATCCGCAGGGTGCAACGGGAGGTCTGGAGCTTCCTGGGACCGGTGTGCTGGGAGCCAGGAGACTGGGAAGCCGCGGGCGCCCCTGGGGTCTGCGGTCCTGGTCCCGCAGAGTTCCCCGGTCCTGCCAACGCCCCCTGTGCACCCGCTTCGGGCTCTCTCTGCACTGGGGTGCTCGGGGCTGGGCAAAGGGCTGTGCGGCCTGGGCTGGGGTGGGGAGCCGGCGAGCGGGCGCAGTGGGGGCCACCCCCAGGACTCAACCCTGGGCGCAGAACACGGGAGAACGCGGGCTCAGGTGGGGACAGCCCTCCTGTGGCCCAGGCGCAGGGGCCCCGGGGCTCGCGGTGCGCTAACTTCCAGACTGCGTGCACCTGCGTCCTAGGGCAGGCAAGTGTTTGGGGGGTTAAGGTAGAACAGAGGCGTCACCGAGGTTGGGGGAGGAGGCCGCGGCCTGGAGTCTCTGGAAAGAGCTGTTGTGGGATGTGTGCTCAGGCTCGCTGTCCCCCAAATCACTCCCGAGTCGTCCCTGCTTACTGTCAGCCCGGGCTCTGCTCCTGTCACTGACCTTCAGGAAAGCCGGGTGGTGAGTGTGCTTCTCGTTTCACTGGTGCAAAACTGGCTTAGGGAGATCAGGGTCGCCCTCCCGGGTCATAAGGCAGGAAGGGCCAGACCGGAGCCTGGGATCCAGGTCTCTTCAGCAGCAGCCCGTCCTTCCTGGTTCTGCTCTCAGCCTCCTTTATCATAGTTTGTTCCTTTTTTCCTTGAAAGATTCTTTCACAGCATTGATACAATAAACCACACACGAAGCGTGCAGCTTAGTAAGTTGTGACCCATGTAGACACCTGCGGATCCGGCGCTCCTGTCAAGGCAACGACGCACGTGTCCCCCCACGGGCTGTCCCTCAGGCCTCTGGTACTTGCTGTGGAACACAAAGGCAAAAGAAATAGAGAAAAGAAAAATCAAACTTCCTTACAGTTCACAGCCCATCGACAAGTCCTTGAGACAGGCAGCGTGACCTTCCCCTGGGAGTTTAACTGCCCCAATGTTCACACTTGCTGGAGGCAGAAGACAGCCTTAGTTTGACATTAGCCTGACCTCCAGGATCCTGTAAAAATCCCCTTGGAAACTTCCTTTATCTCTGCGCCCCCACAATATGTGTTAGCCATCATCCCCCAAGCATATGACCGTTGATACACCTCTGGAGGGTCTCACGACTAAGGTTTTACTGGGCAGGAGTAAGTGACGTTTTCCTAACCGCAGCTAGCCCCTCGGAGTCCTGGAAACCTTGCTTCCAAATTCCTTGGAGACTTAGCAGTATCCATTACACCCCCTAACTTGAAAGTATAGGATCAGTGTCTCCTCATGACCCCAGTGCAGCTCTTTCTACCCTCGGGTCCTACCCCCGTGCTTTAATAAATCTACCCTTTTTGAGCTAAACACATCTCAAGAATTCTTTCTTGATCGTTTTCTCCCGGACCCCATTTCCCAGCGTACTGTGCTGTCTAGGTTGACCTCAGGCTACAGGGACCAGTGCTCTACCTGCTCTGGGACTCTTGAGGAGCAGGGGCTCTGTCCTTGGTCTCCATACACTGTGGTTCCAGCAACATCTAGCCCATGACTGACCCCATGCAGACCTGAACATAGAGTTCAGGGCTTTTGAGAAACCTGGCAAACAGTCCCCATTCTCAGATTCCCTACATCCCTTCATCTGTTTATTTATTCATTCCACCGATATTTTTAAAGATTTGATAAGTACCAGGAGGCCTGGTGCTGGGTGGACACCAGGTGAGGAGGTGACCTGAGAGATATGAATGGGGAGCTACATTAGTTTTTCTTTTATTGTTTGTGCTTTTGGTATCGAACGTAAGAAATCAGGTTCACTCAACAGGTTCTCACTCTGGATGAGGGCTGTTTATGGCTGAAGCCGGGAACAGCCATGGCCGAGTGGGTCTGCACTGAAAGCTCCTCGGCACCTCAGCTGCTCCCGGAGAACACACGCCACGGATCACAAAGAGGGTACGGGGTTGCGGCTCCTCGGCGATCTGAGAAGAGTCTCAGAATCTCAGAGGTCGTCGTCTATCAAGCCTTGGTGCTCAAAAATATGACAGAGCACCCAGGCCAGATGTGAGGAGACAAGGGGCAGTATGATTTCCGAGAGGCCGTGCATTTTGACTGGGGGACGGACCCACCGTGAGCTAGTTCAATACTGGAGTCCGTCAGGCTACATTCTACATGAAAAAAGATGCAGGCAAAAGTGCTCCAGGCAAACAAAACATAAATGCATAAGTAACTGATTTACTTTAACAAGAGTAATTCCACACTAATAATTAACATAAAAGAGTTTTCATTTCTGGTCTGATTAATTTCAGACCTCTGATGACCTTAGCCATTTCCCACCCAACGGCCTTCCCCAAGGGCTGCTGCGTGATTCCCGTTGGTGGATCTTCCTAACTCCATCAGAGGTCAGCACTTGTGGCTGACCTCCCGGGAGCTTCGGTCTCCTCCTCCAGTCTGGCCTCCTGGGCCAGACACAGCCCAGCTGTGGATGCTCCCTGGGACTACTCATCCCCATAATCAGATCTCTGGTAGCACTTCCCTTTAACTACACATACTTCCACAAGGTCCATAAAATAAAGACTGGTCAAATTTTGCTTATCAAAATGTTTTTCTCCACTGTTTTTATCTAAATGTGCTAAAACTTGCTGACATGGCACCAACTACTTTGGGGAAAGCAGAACAGACTAAATCAAACGACTGACCAAAACCAACGACCAAGAAAGTAAACAGTCAACAAAGGCAAGTCTTTTATCCAGCAAAGTCATCAAAGGACAAATAACCCCACGGTACCTGCCTGTTCTACCTCAAGCCTTCCTTCCCACACTCTTAAGTGGGTTCCACCGAGTTCCAAGCAGGGACGGGGCGGTGTGTGTGGAGCCCTGAGGTTCTGGGTCGGGCAGGAAGGTGTCCTCAAAGAGCCAGGGTGGGGGCACGTGGAAATGCAGTCCTGAAGGACTCCCAGAGATGCACTCTACACTCCTCTGTGTCCTTCAGCATCTCTCAGAGCCTTGATACTTGACGGATGATTAACTGTCCTTACAAAACAATGCTCTCAAGAAAACAGCAAGGTGAGACACATATTCCTCCCAAAGGATAATCCTATAACTTACATGAAGAGCATTTTAAACTATAGAAGAAGCTGCTGTGAATTGCCTGAAGTGAGTGTTGGTCATCAGATTTCTCTTAAACAATGATCCACCGCAGGTAAGCTAATTTTTCTTCAATTTCCTTTCAAAATAAGTATGGCATGATGGTAGGAAATGGCACCATAATGACTAGAATTTAAACGAATTAATTCTTCCCAGACTATTTTTAAGTACCTATAATCCACGGCGGCACAGCCCATCTTCCCACCTGCCTGTCACGACGACAACAGGCCTCAGGCAGGCTTTAGCTCACGTGTCTTCCCAGAGCTCAGGGGCTCACGCTTCATCCTGGGGCCCCACTCCACGAGAATGGTCCACGTGCACAGGGCTGCGTGCACAACGTCCGCGTGAAGTGCCAAGATGTCATCTGGCCTGTGTGCAAATTCGCCATCTTTGTTTTCTCTCTAGATGCACAACTAGTGACGGACTGTGGGCAGGAGAGACACACGGAGTACTGGCGGGCACGCGGGCAGAGCCTCGCCTCTCAGCCAGGCCAACTCAGCACCGCCAGGCCGCTGGCCCCACGCACCGCCCAGTGTGGCCCTTGGAAGCTCTTTCAAGGCGAGATGCATCTGGGCCCGCTGGGGTCTCTGGCTGAAAGGCACCCTCTCCACGGTGAGCCCTCTGCATGAACGACTCAGGCTGCCGGCCTGGGATGCGGCCCTGGAACCTCTGCAGTCTGGCCCACAGCTGGAACAGGAGAACCGCTCACGGCAGCCAACCACCATCATTCTTGTTCTAATGTCATGATGAAGTATCTACTTCTCATTTGGTCTCATTTCTTTCAATCCAAGCAAAAACACTGTTACAGAATAGCTCACTTGGAGGCTGCAGATCTTTCCCCCTTTTGAAATCCAATCATTGGAACAGCTTTCTCCAACAGGAGGTCATGTCGGCTCCGGCCCCTCAGCCACTGGTCACACACATCACCATCTCAACAGTGGAGGAAGAAGACAGAAGTGAATTTCACAGCCTGTCCACACAGAGCTCGTGAGTGGGGTAGGGGCAGAAGAGTGACTCAGGACCGGTCAGGACGGTCAGGGGCAGGCTGCGCCCACAACTACTAAGGAGCTGGCTCTGGCCTGGCCGATTCCATGAGTGAAAAGTAAGATCTGGACTTTGGCAAGCATCTTCAAAGCGACACCCCATTGCTCCGAACACACATGGGAGTGTACGGAGTTGGAATAAAAATGGCGGGACCGACGTATTCAGGGTCATCCTGCACTATGGTCTTGCACGTCAGCAGCCCAAACTGACAAGTCACTGTGCTTTCTTTTCCAGTGTTTCTGTGAGCCTCTGCACCTACACATCAGGGACCCACCATCTGCCTCCCTCACACAGACAGGAAATAGCTTCCCCAGGGCCCTGAGGCGGCCTCAGCACCTGACCAACAGCAGTGAAGTCTTGTGCTACAAGTCACCAAGTTTCTCATTTAAGAAACTATCAGCTGGCCAAACAGGGTAAATATTTTTTCTTAGAGGGGTGGGGCAGAGAGAGAGAATGTTAAACGGGACAACCTGAGATCATGACCTGAGCCAAAATCAAGAGGCGGTCACTTGACTGACTGAGCCCCCCAGGCGCCCCAAGACAGGGTAAATTCTTGAGATGACAGTGCTCAACATCTGACTGGGATCTGTAATTAAAATGCAAAGTATGCATTTAATATTTTTAATGGGAAACCAATTTGGGAATAAAAGGCTTCACTGCAACTATATTTTTATATGGCAATAAATAGAAAATGAAATTTTAAGAGGTAACAAATGAAACAGCATCAACAAAATCTAACTACCTAAAAATAAACCAAACAAAAGGTGTACAAAACTCTACAGAGAACTACTGGGTATTTACCACAAAGATACAAATGTAGGGATCCGAAGGGGTACGTGCACCCCAATGTTTATAGCAGCAATGTCCACAACAGCCAAACTGTGGAAAGAGCCAAGACGTCCATCGACAGATGAATGGATAAAGAAGATGTGGTATATATACACAATGGAATATTACGCAGCCATCAAAAGGAATGAGATCTTGCCATTTGCAATGACGTGGATGGAACTGGAGGATGTTATGCTGAGTGAACTAAGGCAATCAGAGAGGGTGCCTGGGTGGCTCAGTTGGTTAAGCGACTGCCTTCGGCTCAGGTCATGATCCTGGAGGCCTGGGATCAAGTCCCGCGTCGGGCTCCCTGCTCAGCAGGGAGTCTGCTTCTCCCTCTGACCCTCTTCCCTCTCGTGCTCTCTATCTCTCATTCTCTCTCTCTCAAATAAATAAATAAAATCTTTAAAAAAAAAAAAAGAAAAGAAACTTATAAGTCAATCAGAGAAAGACATGTATCATAGGACCTCACTGATATGAGGAATTCTTAATCTCAGGAAACAAACTGAGGGTTGCTGGAGTGGTGGGGGGTGGGAGGGATGGGGTGGCTGCGTGATGGACATTGGGGAGGGTATGTGCTATGGTGAGCACTGTGAATTGTGTAAGACTGATGAATCACAGACCTGTGTCCCTGAAACAAATAATACATTATATGCTAATAAAAAGAAAAAAGAAAAAGAAATAGGGACCCCAGGAATGGCTCTGGGCAGGAAACTAACCTCAACCAATCTGCACTTTGTGAGCATGTGTGATGCCAAGAGAACAGGACTGCAGCTGTCTGAGCTGTGCAGGTGAGGGAATGGCAGCACTGCCTGGATGGGGTGCCATCCCAGAAGTATGGGAAACCCTGATGGGCGGAGGGGCGCCCCAGACGGGAGTGGGTGCTGGTAACCATGGGGGGATGGGGGAGGCTAGCCGCATGGGAGGGGATGGGGAGGCTGGAGGGCGCAGGTGCAAGGGAAGACGACGATGAGAGCCTGGCGCTCCAGCCACCAGCCCACAGGTACGCCACCCTCTCACACAGCGCGCACATCTTCAATTCACCGGAGTTTTTACGACCCCGTCTCCTGCCAGAGGAGCCGCTGCGGAAACAGTGATTTGCAGCTTAGGCAGTAACTGTATTTTCAAAGTTAATACCCACACTGCTGTGCATCTGTATAAAATAGATCATTTTAAATCCCTAAATTATCAGGGTGAAAACTTGTACAAACTTTGCATTCCAAACAATTCTCCTCTCTTCTGAAAGTAATTTTTGTGAACTAGATGTGCTTCAAAAAATAAGATTCATAATCAGAATGTAATGTTATAGTTCTGTCTATAATAATGTCTTGGTTGTTTAAAAATTTAGAAGTTTTAATGGAGTAAAAGAGCCAATTAACACAGGTGCCCAGGCTGACACGAAGCCCCCGGGCGGCACCGTCGGCACCTCGGGGTCACTGTGGGTCTGCCTGTCATTTGCCAGCGGCCCTCCTTCTTCAGGGTGAGAGTAACACAAGACAGTGCTCTTCTGAAGGGCCCTCTCAATCTCGGCCTCATTTCAGCACAAATTCAAATCAACCAACCAAACAGCTCACTCAGCCAGCCCACTGCACGAACTAACCCGGCCTCAGTTATTAACTAACCTGCATCAGGACCAAGCTCACATGATCACTAGGATGGGGGTTTTTACACTACGTGAAACACCCAGCGGGCCCTGCGCATCCCTGTCCCCTGTGACCTCAGGACCACCATCCTTCTGAGCCAACCCCCCCAGCCCCGCGCAGCGCTCCTCCCACCAGAATTTAAAAACATCAAACAGTAAGTATTTCACTGATCTTTGCTAAAGCTTTGCCACTGGAGGCTCTGTTCACTGGAGGAAGGAACTAATTAACCTTTAACCAGTATGTTTTGGGCTCGCTCAAAACTTTTCCTATTGCCTCTAGAAAATACTATGAAGAAATACCCTGGCATGTTGATTTCAATTTATACTGAAACCAAAAAAAAAAAAAAAAAAAGGACTGTCTGATGTGTAACTTATCCCACAGAAGTTTCTGTGTCCTCACTGTGTTCAAAAATGTCATTGTGACTCAAGGCCTCAAAAAAGTTTTGATTTTGATGGTATTACACAGTTTAAAAACAAGACTCAGAGATGCTTGCTGTGGATGACTGGCCCTCAGAAAGAAATCCCAGGCAATCAACAGTTCATCACAGTGGGAAAGCTCACACACACACAGACACACACACGATATATTTTAAAGTTTTAACAAAAGGTAATTATTAGCTGACACCGCTAATTACATAGGAGAAAAGAAAGCTATTTAATTTCACGTTAAATTTATCATACACACGTTTTAGTTAATGCAGTTTTAAAAAAGAAACTTTGGTACAGTTGCTACTCTAACGACAACTCAAATTTTTTAAAAAACGGTAGCATTCAGAATATATTTTCAGAAGTATGAGAAGACAATTAAGTTGAAACCAGATGTTTTAAGATTTGTTTCTGAGGAATATTTTTAAAACAATTGTCGCTTAGAAAAAATTGACTATGGAGGGGAAAAAAGACAATCAGCTCCTTAGTAAAACTATCTAATCATTCAGCACACGTGCTGGGCACTATGCCAGAGGTCTGACACGGTCATGGTGGCCAGCGTGGGGCCAGCTCTCCGGGGGACAGGCTTGGGGCCCGGGCAGCAAGCTGGAGGCGCCCTGCACAAGGAGCCAGCGGGCCTCCAAACCCACCGAGACCTCAGCCCCCAGGACAAGCACCCTGCACGGCCTGCCAAGTGCTGGCTAGTCCATGTCCCCACCGAGGACCAGCTTCTCTCTCTAACGAGGAGGAGCCAACGTAGGGGCCGAACGCGCTGCACAGTAGGCCTTCCCAGGACACAGTAAGGAGCCCATGTGGCCTTCCCTTCTAGCTGGCCTGGCTTGGAATTTACCCCCAGGAAAGTCTGCTTCTGAACCCACACCTTGCACACAACCTGTTCCTGATCCTGAGGAAGGCCCCCGTGTGCACAGTTGCACTGTGGGTCTGTACCACTCAGACCCACCACAGCCCTCTTGGGAAGAAGACATGACTCTGGGAATCTCAAAGCAACAGGAAAACCTCATTACCCCCCTTCCCAGTCTCCACTCATACCATCGTCACCCACACTCCACCTTCCTTCAGTTCCTGTCCCAAGTTTTAAAACTGGTCTTACTCCTTACTCTCGGTTCTACTAGATATTCCAGATCCCATTTCTCACCTGTCCAAAATGGCTTCCACCAAAAAAGGCTTCAGGATTATCTGATGATGGTAAGTACTCAGTTTTGTGAGCTCATAAAAGATGGAAACATTGTGATCGAAAGGCATCACAACTTCCACAAATTTCTAAGTTTTTATAGGCTCGGAGTAAGGAAACAAGGATTTCAAAAAACAAAGACAATTATGAAAATATTTGCTTCTTGAATAAACTATACTTCTTTCGTTCTTTTAAGATTTATTATTTAGAGAGACAGAGGAAGCGGGCACTAGGTGGGGGAGCTGAGGGAGAAGGAGAGAGAGGATCCTAAGCAGACTCCCTGCTGAGCGTGGAGCCCTCCTCGGGGCTGGATCCCAGGACTCTGAGATCACCACCTGAGCCGAAATCAAGAGTCAGACGCTGAACCAACTGAGCCACCCAGGTGCCCCTGTACTTCTTTGTTATGACTTTGGTTATAAAGAATTTAACTATACTGCTCAGAAATGATAAAATACTATCAAGTAGTTTTCGACAAATGATTAGTAAGCGCTCCTCATTCAGAACTTTATGTAAAACTAAGGCTTTTTAGTGATACAAAGTATTTAAATAACAAATACGCTCCTGTTCCTATTTAGAACACCTGCTTTATAATCAAATTCATACTTAAAAGGAACTTAGGGACTAAATCCCGGTTTTCTGGTGTAGATATTTGCTGCATACTCTGATAGAGCATTATGTCCCAGATGTTATCATTAGGATTGCTTTTTAACCCTTTAGCATTTTGCCTCTTTATTGCTTTCCTGAAATTGTAAGTTTATTTACATTCACAATGCTGATGAAGAAACACAACTTTTCATTGTGAGCAGCTGCAATATGAAAGTGTGCAGTCACACAAGTGCAGCAAAGGCGGGGTATGTGGGGCCATAACCCCTAGAGCCACCCTGGGTCCTGTGGGCATGCCGCTGAACCACGTTATTGTAGGCTTGTTTCTCTTGTTGATCTTTTCCTGATGAGGCTTTCAAACACTATGATTTGTTAATATTAATAACAGTTATCCAAATACAGCATTCCTAAGAGAATTTGTTTTCAGCAGACCTACACTAAAAGAATAGCAAGGAATTCTTAGAACAGAAATAATAACGAATTCAGGAACTTCAAGAAATAAGAGAACAACAGAAATAGTGAAAACATGGGTCAATAGAATAGGCATTTCTTCTCCTTTTGAGTTTTCTAGATTATGTTTGAGAGACAGAAAAATTAACACTGATGTGTAACTCTAGTCATATGTAAGGGAAATATTTATGTACTTTTGCAAAATTAAAGTATTTATGTAATTGTACAAGATAATTACTTTACCAGTAAGGATGAGTAAAGGGATGTAAAGAGGTACCAATTCTTCACTTTACTAACACTGATAAAATATCAACACCAGAATACTGTGATGAATCACATATGTATAATGTCATATCTAGAACTACCACTAAATAACATCTATACAAAGAGATACAGTGGAAAAACACCATAGGTAAATCAAAATGGAATTCCAAAAATTGTTCAAGTAACCCACAGAAAAACAGGAAAAAGAAAACAAAGAAACAACGCAGCAATCAAAAAGGAAAATGGCAGATATAAGCCCTAACTTGTCAATCATTACACTGAACATACATGTTCTAAATATATCAATCATAAGACAGAGATTGGCACAGTGGATAAAAAACATAAGCCAACCATATGCTGACTACAAGAAACTTACCTCAAATAGAAGCAGGTTGAAAGTAAAAGGATGGAAAATTATATGCCAGGTAAACATTAGTCAAAATAAAGCATGAGTGGCTATATAAATGTCAGAAAAAGTAAAGCCCAGAGCAAAAATATTACTAGAGACAGATGGAAATTATAAAATAATAAAAGCATCAGTCCATCAAAACAGAGCAATCCCAAACATGTCTGCACCAAATGACAGACTGGCAAAACAGTAAAGTAAAAATTGATAATAGACAAATGCACAATTACAGTTAGAGACTTCAACCACCCACCCTCAACAACCAAGAAAACAACTAGAACATAAACTAGCAAAGATAACAGGATCTTATCAACATTTCAGAACATTTCACCCAACGACAGCACAATACACCTTCTTTTGGGCCCTGAAATTCTTACCAATACAGACCATATTCTTGGTCACAAGACAAACCACCAAAATTAAATGAAGTAACACGAAGCATGTTCTTTAACCACAAAGAAATCATGCTAGAAATTAGTAACAGAAATATAACAGCAAATTTTCCATACACATTCCTAAGTAATCCATGAGAAAGAGGGGAAGTCTCAAAGTAAAACAAAATGCCAAAATTTGTGGGACACCGATAAATCAGTGCTGAGAGGGAAATTTACAGGACAAAATCCTTATGTTAAAAAAAGAGGAAAACTCTCCAATCAATAATCTAAACTCCCACCATAAGAAACAAGAATGAGAAGATAAAAAATAAAACCTAAAAAAGCAAACAAAAAGAAAGAAAAGTAAAGCACAGAAATTAATAAAAGTGAAAACAGACAACTACAGAAAAAATAAGAAAAATAAAGGATGGCTCTTTGAAAAAACTCAAACCTCTAGTAAGACTAACCAACAAAAGAGTGAAGGCACAAACCACCAATATCTGAATGAAACAACATCAAAAAGATAGTAAGAGAATATATGACGAACAACACTACACACATAAATATGGCAACTTTCCTGAAAAGGACCGATTCCTCAAAGGGCACAATTACAACTCACCCCAAACAAAATAGCTCATTTGAATAGCCTAGTTAACTATTAAAGAAACTGAGTTTGTAAAGTGAAACACCCAAAAAAGAAATCTCTTAGGTCCAGACGGTTTCACTGGGAATTCTACCAAACATTTAAAGAAGAGAGCAACTCTATTCGAAGTCTTCCAGAAAGCAGGAGAGAAGGGAACACTTTCCAAGTCATCTCATGAGGCCAGGCATCAGGGGTAAAATCTGACAGTCACTGCCGTTCCATTCATGGAAAAGAGACATCTACAGTCAAGTGCAGTCTGTGCTCTGAGGAGGAACAGGGGCCTGTAGGAGCCAGCAGGGGCATCTAACTCTATCCTGCCTGGGGTTGAGATAATGGAAGGCTTCAAAAGAAAAGTACTTTTCGATGCTGACAGAGTCAGAAATATAGCCACTGAAACATGGAGATTTTAAATGCCAGAAGAAACAGAAGAATCCAAAATAAGTGCCTTGGGGGTGAGAGGCTGGGGTAAGGAGGAAGCAATAAGCGGAGTACAGAGCCACAGTATATTCTCATTAGCCTTTTACCATATGTTATTATGATAAAATACAACCAACCTTCACAAAATAATGTAAAAGCACAACTTCCAGTTTAAGATCCATCTCTCCCTGCTCCTCTTCCCTAAGCCCAACTATAAGCTTGGAAATAAAGCAAGAGCCAAACAAAGGAGAGCTCTGGAAGGGGGCGAGAAGGCAGCAGTGAAGAGGAAGAGGGTTAGGGGGGCTTGGGACCAAGGACTGAGAAACGACACAGCGGCAGGACGTCCTACAGGCCCTCACCCAACAGCAGGAAGGAGACAGGCCTGGCATTCCCTAACTCCCAACCCAGCAAGGAAAGGCAGCCCAGAAAGATCATTCCTCCCCTGGAGGGAGCAAGAGTACACCACCACCAGCAAGACAGATCAAAAAGTGCCGTGGGAAACGGCATCCTTCCCCATGGACCTAAGACTCCCCTGTCCCATCGAGGGACAGTGGTGCATCTGGGCGGCAGCAGTTAGAGGAACCCTGCCACAAAAACAGGTTAGAAGCCTCAGAAAGCCCCTGTGTCCCCGTGGGCCGAGACGCCCCTCTCTCACCAGGAGGGAAACCAGGCAGCATCACCAAGCAGAGCCCCACGTCAGAAGCAGCCAGTCCAGGAAACCGCTTCTATTCAGGGCCTGAACTCCCCTCCTCTGCCACCAGAGACCAGAGCAGCAGGTAGCACCAGCAAGAGGGATTCCAAGGGCCACAACGGTGCTGAGACTCCTCCCCTAACCAGACACACCAGAACAGCCAGCAGGCTCGTGCAGAGCGGGTACAATCACAACCACTGCCCATCCAACAAGGCCTTTTCATCACATGGACTGACCATTCCTTCTCTTACCAAGAGACACTGGGCCTGGGGAGATCGCCTCTTCCTTTCAGCACGATAAGCAGGGACAAGAAGGAGTCCCAGTACACCACATAAACCAAGCACACCAAAAACTGTAACACAAAATTAAACTGTCACTGGGATCACAACCCACAAATGTAGGCCAGGACCTACAAGGTAAACCTAAACAGGGCGATCACCTGCTAAAGTAAAAGATATAAACAGAAGCCACATTCTCCAGACATAAGAGACAGGATGTCCAGGATAAAATAAAAAATCATCCAACACATCAAGAACCAGAAGATTCACAGTGTGAGTTAGAAAGGATGATCAACAGACACCAAAACTCAAATTAACTCAGATACTGCAATTATGTGACAATCATTTTAAGCAGCAAACATAAACATGCTTCAACAAGCAATAACAATTCTCTTGAAACAAACAGAAATTATAAAACTGACAAACACACTAGTTCAAATGAAACACTGCTGCATGGAATCAACAGAAGAGTGAAGATGACAAAGGACAGAATTAGGGAATTTGCGAACAAAAATCAATACAATTCACACAATCTTAACACAGAAAAAAGAAACTGGGGGGGGACCTAAGGGAATTATGTAACACTAACAAAAGATCCAACATTTGTATCACCCCACTACCAGCAGGAGAGAGAAGACAGTGGAAACCAGAGTCCTTGAAGAAACTCCCTAACTTTGGTGAAACAAAACCCAACAGATTAAAATCTCTTACTAAATACCAACCAAGATAAACCAAAAGAAATCTACACCAAGATACATCACAGTTAAACTTGTAAAAATGAAAAACAAATAAAACCTTGAAAGCAGTCAGAGAGAAATGACACGTTACCCGCAGGGAAACGCCAACTCGCGCAGCAGTGAACTTCTCATCAGGAATCATGAAGGCAAGGTGGGCAGTAGCCAGTTTTCAAGGCTAACGAAAGAACTGTCAACCAGGAATTCTATACCCAATACATCCATCCTTCAGGAATGAAGGGGAAATAAAAACATTCTAAGGTGGAAGAAAATTCAAAAATTGGCTATAGGAAGCACTTCAAATAGAAAGGAATGGGGAAAAAAGAATCCTGGAATACAAGGAAGGAGTAACAGAAAGAGCAGAAACATGGGTACGTACATTAGACTATCCTTATAATCATGAGTTTTATAAATATTTGATGATTTAAACAAAAAGTGTAACACCATCTGATACTCAAGATAGGATATTTGAAGTGTAGGGGGAGAAGATGGGTAAAGGGACCAAAATGCAAGGAAGGTTTACACACTCTACTCCACAGACTAAAATACGAATCCCAACGCCCCATGGTGAGAAGTCACATACGTATACTGCAATACCCAACAGAGCACACACTACAAAAACTACAAGAAGACCTACACTCAAAAACCCCGCAGAGATCTCCAAAAAAAGTTCAAATAACCTAAAGGAAGTCAAAAAGAGAAACAGAAGAGGAATGAGAATCAGAAGAAACAAAATAAACAAATAATAAAATAGCACCTACACTCTAATGAAGCAATAATTAACTTAAACGTAAAGGGTCTAAATACACCAATCCAGAGAATGACAGAGTGCATAACGGAAAACCAGGATCCAACAAAGAGACTCCAAATTCAACTTAGGCTGAAAGCAAACACCATGCAAACATTAATCCACAAATAAAGCAGGAGGAGATTTCAGAGCAAAGAAAATTGCCAGAGACAAAGAAGAACATTACGCAATAAAAGAAACACTCTACCAGAAGACATAAGAATCCTAAATATGTACACACCAAATGACAGAGCCTCAAAATACCTGCAGCAAAAACTGAGATGCAAGCCACGACGGAAACCTATTGTGAAAGAAATAGCATATTTCCAAATAATGATCTCCCAAAATCAAGCACTCAGAGAATTTCTCACACAATCACTGTTACAGGTACTGTCAAGGAGGAAAAGAGAAATGGTACTTCTGGCCAAACGCTAAACACAGGCACCTCAGTAGGTTCTCCTGTAACCCTTCACCATCCTGTAGGAAAACAACAGTATTCCCCCCCATTTTACATCCCAGGAAATGGGCGTTCAGGTTAATGAGATCAAACAGCTAGTCAGTAAATGAGCCACGATTCAATTCAGCTCTACAACATTACAACACATACTTTCTGACTCCATGTTACAGCTTCTCAAAAAGCCCAGAACAAAAGTTACTCTAAAACTCGAATCCTGAAGCAACTGGATATTGAAATTTTTTTTTCCTCTTCTGTACTAAAAGTTAGCAGCTTCTGCGGCACCTGTCCAACTCTCAATTTCAGCTCAGGTCGTGATCTCAGGTGGTGGGATCGAGGCCCGCCTAGGGCTCCACGCTCAGTGGGGAGTCCGCTTGAGGTTCTCTCTCTCTCTCCGACCCTCCCCCCGCACGCACACGCACTCTCTCTCTCAAATAACTTTTTTAAAAAGTTAATTGCTTCTACAGTTCCTTAGGAATAAAATTTCGATTAACTGCAGAAGACAGTATTTCCTCTTTTTATAAGTTCCTTTTTTATAAAATGTAGTATTCCTCTCTTCGGGCGAGAAATAAGTTAAGTGCGAGCTGAAACCAACTAGGGGAGGAGGCTTCCATTTTCAACGAAAGGTCTCTATGTTTTAAATGGACGACTGAAGTGGGGTCCCATTAAACAATCTAACCTTGTGAAGTTCCGTTTCTCATCGCTAAAAGCAAAACTTCTGGCCAACGAACATGATTAAGTGCACCTGGGTTTGGCACATGACCTGAACCCTTTGCATCTGTGACAGGCCGTGCTTCTCCACTCAGGTGTGTGCTTCGTGTCTGCACGTTCACGGTCCCTACGGGAACCACGCCGAGGCTCGGACAGCAGCAGTGTCTGCGGGATGAGGGCCCCGCCCGCCCGGCTCCCGTGAGAGCGCCGCAGCCGCACGCCGGCCCCCACCTCCGAGGGCGTCGATGGCCAAGGCAGCCCAGGACTGGGGCGGAGCTGGGGGTGACCCCGCCCGGCCCCGACGCTGGGTCCCGGGGCCTCTCCCAAGGGTGGTCGCCCCCCCAGAGTGCAGGCGCGCGGGAGTCGAAGCACTGTGCGCGGCCTGCGAGCTGGGACAGACCCGCCGCCGGGGGCCGGGGGGCGGGGGGCCCGGACGGGGCGCGGGGGGAGGGCCGCCGCGGGGGGGAGGGAGGTCGGCGCCGTCGTTACCTGCTGGGCCGTTCGGCCATTTTAGCCTTGACAAATTAGTTTTAGAATAAGCTTATTGTGTCTAAAAAAGTAAAAACAAAAAACAAAACTTCGGGGCACCTGCATCGCTGTCTTCCTGGGTGTCTTTTTACCATCACTCTAAGAAGTTCCCTTTATGTCTTTTCCACTAGATCTTGTTCTCATTTTCAGTTGGGTAGAGTAGCTTCTTGGGAAAAGGTGTATAGAAATAAGCTTGTTGAGAGCTCTTGTATTGGTCATCTGTTGCTTTGTAATAAATTACTCCAAAACTTAGTGACTTAAAACAACAATAAAGTTTATTATTTTGCAGTCTCTGTAGTGAGGAATTTGGGAGCAACTTAGCTGGTTGGTTCTGGCTCAGGGAGTCCCATAAAGTTGCAGTGAGGTCAGCCAGCCGAAGCGGTTATCTGAAGGCTTGACTGGGGGCTGGAGGATCTGCTTCCAAGGTGACTCACTCACAAGGCTGGCAAGTTTTTGCTGGTTGTTGGTTGGAAGCCTTAGTTCTATGGGCCTCTCCAGATGCTGCCTGAGGGTCCCCAGGACCCAGTGACTGCATCTCTCAGAGTGAGTGATCCAAGAGAGCAGGATGGAAGCGACGATGTTTTTTATGACCTAGATTTCTGCCACATTCTGTCCATTAGAAGTGAGTCACTAACTCCTATCCACATTCAAAGGAGTAAGTGTCGGTGGGGAGATTGGAGGGGTATGGGATTTTGAAGCCAAATATATAATTATAGTAAGTACTTTAAAAAAGCTGAATTACCTATTGAACAAAGAAGCCTCTACAGCACCTAAGCAAGGGAGTTTGGATGCCCATTTCTTTTCCAGGTGTCCTCTAGCTCCTGTGTTAATGACCGTCTTTCCTACTCAGGAAAGGTTTTTGAGGATCTTACAGGGCTGAGGGTAAGAGAGAGAAGGACAAAGAAATGAGACTGTGAATAGATTCAAGGTCATTTCTATCTGTACCCTTTATACTTTTAATATCTTCAGAGGTGTCTTCAAAGCTTTAAATATTTCAGGATCATTGTGTTTTGTTTTGTTTTAATTATAAAGAATGATTAGTGGACTTATTTTAGAATTTTTGCTTGACCTAGGGCAATTTTATCAATAGAAATGAAAGAGACTGCAGCAGTTAAATCTTCATAATCTTAAAAACAAAAGCTTTATCACTTCCACTCTGCATTAGGAGTCATCTTTGGTTGGAGAATCTGATCTGTTTATAGCTGTCACACTATCTTGACCATGGCTGGGGTCTGCTCTCCCTTTTCCTCTGGTATATAATGTTTCCCAGTGCTTGTAGCACAATGTAGATAAGACTGGAAGATTTCATAAGGCTTTACCAAAGGTGGGGGAACAAGTAAAAAGAAATAAACATAGAGGGTAGCAAGCAAGGAGACGATTTTTCATATGAGATCGAGTTTTAGTCTTCAGCTTTACTTTCTCAAGCTCCTGGCTTGCCTCAAATTGACAAAAGCCATCTTCTCTCTACCACTCAGGAGAACCTTCAAGCATGTGTAGACTCTAAATTTCACACCTGGAAGAGAGGATTTCATGATTTACACTGGGAGTGCTGCCAAATGGGTGTGGCCTGTGCCTTCCCCTAGAAATCCTATCTAACTGTATTCCAGTAGTCTCTATGAGGCGACAGGCACATCTAACTATGCATTAGTAGCCTCTCCTCACTAGAGTAAGGGTGTGGTGGGCGGGTTGGGAATCTGTCATAAGCTTTTTATAGAACAAATCTAGGTATTATACTTATGTATATTTTATCCCTTTGAAAATAAGGGATATAATGTTTTCTAATTAAAAGAACAAGGGGCTAGAACTAGTAGACCTGGGTTCTAGTCTGATTTGCTAGTAGTAAATAGTCTCTTTTAGCAAGTCCCTCAGTCTTTCTATAGTTTTGTTGAGAGATCTGGATATAGTCTGTAGTTTTATGATTTTGACTCTCATTAGATTTAAAAGGATTACAGAATTCCTACTTGAATCCCTCTCTGCGATATAGTAGTCTATTTTGTATGATATTGAGGTATTAGGAATAAAGGCTCAATTATTGTTGCGATGAGAAAACATGAACCATTTTATAATGATCTACTTTATAGTACAGGTTCTCTGTTATAGTGACAGGTAGGACCTGCTTATATATAAAAGGGGCCATTGGCGCTTACTGTGAATTGTATGTAAACATTTACCCTCATATCACATATAAATTTAGATGTCATTAAACAATTTAATTGCATGTATTTAAATCTGTCCTTAGATTCTGTATTTTCTAGTTTTATTTCTTTCATGTTTTTGGCATTTTATCTTAAAAAATTTTAAGTTAGCAGACAAAAGCATCATGTGTTAAAGTACTTTAAGAGCAAGTGATTTAGTACTCATAGTTAAGACCGATTTTTTATTTCCACTTATGCATAATCTTTTTTTTTTTTTCCGCAGAGTGAAAAGCTTTTGTTGTATGATACAGTCCAGAGTGAGCTGGAGGAGAAGAGAAGAAGACTTGAGGAGGACAGGCACAGCCTTGATATTAGCTCAGGGAATGGGGGTGGCGTGCTGGGGACAGTTACTTTAGGTGACACTGAACCTGGGCTTTGCTGTAGTGTCTCATCATATCCGAGTCTCCTGACACAGATGTTATGTAAGTGAAGTGTCCTAATGAGAAAGGGGGAGACTTCTAAAGAATTTGACGGGCTTGTGATTGTTGCTTTGATTTGCATTCACATTTCAGAAAGACATAGCAAAGGGAATGCGTGAAAAGGGACAAAAGAGAAGTAGGACAGCAGCTACAGGAGTAAGAATGGTATACTATAAGAACAGCAAGAATATCTTTATAATATAAGAATAGTACTGGAAGACAACTACAGTATATGTTCTTCTCTTTAAGTCTTGAAAGATCAGGTGGAAGAAGGAATAAAAACCTTTTCTTTTTGGTATCACACAAACCGGAAATTACAGGGAGGTAGATTTTTGTCTCAGAAAAAGGAAAAACTCATTAATAATTACATCAGTCCAAGGTTGAAATTGCCTTTTCAGGGGTATTATGGAAAGGCTTTCTACACTGGGTTGAAGATATACTGGGTTACTCTCCAGGTCTTGCGTGTACATTGCTTTTCCCCTCAGAGATTTTATTTCTCCGGTGTAGAATAGGCACAGTGGGGTCAGACACGCTGAACTTGTTTTTTGTTTTTTTTTAAGATTTTACTTATTTATTTGACAGAGAGAGACAGCGAGAGAGGGAACACAGGCAGGGGGAGTGGGAGAGGGAGAAGCAGGCTTCCCGCGGAGCAGGGAGCCCGATGTGGGACTCGATCCCAGGACCCTGGGATCATGACCCGAGCCGAAGGCAGACGCTTAACGACTGAGCCACCCAGGCGCCCGAGACACGCTGAACTTGTCACACCACTGCCCCAGGCCCTACTGCGTGGGTGACTGTGAACAGTCACTTTAGCTTTTCTAAATCAGTCTCCTCATCTGTAAAATGGAAATAATAGGAACACTACCTCAGGGATAGCTTTGAGGATGACATAATGCACGCAGTGTGTATTTAACAAAGTACCTGACATACGTTCATCAGTTAGTAGTCAGTAAATGCCAAGTTGATTTTTACTTTAATAAAGGCACAGGAAATTTTATGAATATAGAGCTGCTCATGAAATTATATAGTCATATGTGTATATACATAGCTTCCAATGAAATTTTGCTACCATGAAATTACAAAGCCTTTTCCCTTACTTTGATCTCCAGAAATCAGCTAATACTTAATTTTTATTTACTTGCCAGAGCTGTGGAATGATGAGCTTCAGTCAAGAAAAAAGAGGAAGGATCCTTTCAGTCCTGACAAAAAGAAGCCAGCTGTTGTTTCAGATATCCTTTTCTAAATTTTTTTTTGCCTTGGTATACATTTTTGCATTGTGCCTGTCTTTGTAATTTTTATTAGTATACATTGACTTTATTTATATGATCCTGTAATAGGCAAAAGATGATTTACAAAACTGAGGCAGAAGAATATAGTTTAGATCAAAAGGGGTAGGGAAGGAGCAGAAATTTAGTCATGATCTCAACTTTGAAAATATGGCTTTGTAGCTCACAAAGGCTTTGATGTGAATATAGCATGATTAATTCACATGTATATTTTTTAACACTTTTCAATGTTCCTCAGGTTTTTATTTTACATTTTTTGTTTGCTTTTTTGAGAGAGAGAGAGAGAGAGAAGCAGCAGAGGGAGAGGGAGAGGGAGAGAGAGAATCATAAGCAGGCTCCATGCCCAGCGCGGAGCCCTGTGCGGAGCTCAATCTCACGACCCTGTCATCATGACCTGAGCCAAAATCAAGAGAGTCAAATACTTAATGGACTGAGCCACCCATGAGCCTCCAAAACTGGAGTGTCTTTAACTTAGTATGTGCTTTCAGTCTTGGTGTTCCCTGTGGTGTTCCCTGTGGGACGCTCCTCCTTTACCCCTGTCTTTTCCCATCCCCACCTCAAAACAGTGATTACGTTGGTGGTATATCTTATAATCAGTGATATCTTAGAATTAAGAGAATATGGTTATAGCATCTGAAGTACTGAAATGTATTTATCCTCGTACTGAGTTTTTTGGAGAATAATTTGAAGTCAGAATTCAGCATGCCAAAGGATTATGTCCACAAATCAGTGTTCCAATTCTCTGAAAAACAGAAGTTTGGAAATAAAATTCAAAGTGTGAAATTCTTACAGCTAAATTGACCTTGACTTTTCCACGTCCATATATAGTTTATATGCTACAAGATCTTGATATTCTTGAAGACTGGACAACAATTAGGAAGGTATGATTAAAGAGCAATGGAATCTTACTTTGTAAGATTCTGTGGTTTTTCACTAATACATCAAAATACGATTATTGTTAATATGCCTTACTTTACAACATTCTCTCTGTGGCAGTTAATGCTAATACAGATAACTGTGGATTGCAAGAATACTTTAAGAGAGACATGTCAGCAATTTGTATTTTTTCCTGTAATAATGTAATAAATAATTTATGCAAAAGTCCTGAAAAGCATTTATTTAGGGTAATAATAATTATTATTATTATTATACAAAAGTAATAATATGTAATCTTTCTGTGCTTAGTCCTTAGCCCAGTCCTGGCTTTCTGAGGGCACTCAATAAATATTTGTTGAATGAATGAAAGTGAATATTTGAACTCGTATTGTATGTCTTGCATTCTCTCATTAAACATTCAAGAATTATAGGATTTTCTGTGCTTGTTTGAAAGTGGAGACTTATTTTTTGTATTAAATTTTTCCGTTTTCAGAAACTTCTTAGTTGCAAGAGATGAATTCAGGTATTGATAACACCTTTAGGCGGAATGGTTATTCTTTATATTCCTTATGGTCTTAGACATTAAAATTTATTAGAGCAGCTGAAGATTGTATTTCACTGTTAGCTACTGAGGTCGTCAGTAGGGTTGTAGACATTAAATAGATCCCACAATGTACTTTCAGTCTATAAACTCAGTGTCTTTCTTCTTTTTTTAATTAAGGCAATGGCTACACTGGGTCCACACAGAGTGAAAACAGAACGTAAGTCATTTAATCTAAGTTCGGGAATCTTCTCTGTGGAGACTGATTGAATCAGGGCTAAGTCATCCACATACCAAACAGCGCCCCTGTCAGTGGTTTCATTTCAACAGTGAGCACTACTCCTGGAATTACAATGTTTTAAAATCCTACTTAAAATTGGCACTAGTAACTGATAATGCACCTTCTTCCCCTTCTGGCACTTGTCTAGTTAACTGATGATTTATTGTACATTGTACAGCTTTATTTTGTCGTTATATTAAAAACTTAATTATATAAGAAATTAAATTCTTTTTTTTTTAAAGATTTTATTTATTTGTTTGAGAGAGAGTGAGAAAGAGAGAGCATAAGAGCGGGGAGCGTCAGAGAGAGAAGCAGGCTCCCCACTGAGCAAGGAGCCCGATGCGGGGCTCGATCCTGGGACTCTGGGATCATGACCTGAGCTGAAGGCAGTCGCTTAACCGACTGAGCCACCCATGCGCCCCTCTCTTATTTCTATTAGATTTATAGTTGTTATCTAAGAAATATTTTTAGTGTTTTTTCACCTATATGCATGGATTGGTGATACTGCTTAATGTTCTCCACTTTTGTTTTTCTGACAATGTCTTATTAATATAACAGTTTTTGAACTGATCCCTTTAGCACCTGTGAAACTGGAAAAACATCTGCACAGTGCTAGATCCGAAGAAGGAAGATTATACTATGATGGTGAATGGTATATACGTGGACAAACAATATGTATTGATAAAAAAGATGAATGTCCTACAAGGTAAAAATTATCACTTCAGCATTGTTCAGTATTTACAACATTATTGTCAATAAATATTTGCCCCCTCTGTAGTACATTCATAATGCACCATTAATTGCCTATGGATCCTTCTTTTCTCTTGGCATATGATTTGATTAGCATGTGTGTTCACCAGTGTTAATATTTATAGACCTACATCACATATTAAGTTCTTGAGCACAAGCATTAACACAAGAGGAAATGTTGGAATTATTTAGCCCAGGTAAGTGGTCCTATTTGTTAGTTCTTAAAGTAGATGAATTGTTAGGATTTTAATATTATGATCTTTAAACCATCTGTTATGAGTTTTGGGTGGATATATTAATCGTTAACTTTTTTGGTTGTGTTACAGTATTTTGGATACAAAGAATATGTATCAATTAGAGTAGGAAAAGAATGGAAAATTAAGGAAAGCCTTAAGAGTCACAGTAATTAGAGTGTAACTTGAAAACTGAAAGCTGCCTTTTAAAAGACTCAATCTGTCTAAGCTTAAACGTTTCGATAATTATACAGCCTTCTAAGTTTTTCTGGTTTTTTTTTTTTTAAGATTTTATTTTTTTAAGTAATCTCTACACGCAATATGGGGCTCAAAGCCACAGCCCCGAGATCAAGAGTCACATGCTCCACTGACTGAGCCAGCCAGGCACCCTGATAGCCTTCTAAGTTTTATCTGGTTGTAGCTTTTGGAAAATATTAATGCTAATCACTGCTTTTGTTCCTTCAGTAGTTTAGGATTTAATTCTCAGAGTGGTAACATTCTATAGTAAGAAAGTATCTTTTTCTAGGTATGACTGGTAAATGCAGTGTTTGTATTTAGGGAAGAATACTCATTTTCCAAATATAGTGGTTTTACTTGGACTGTAATTTCATCTGTAAAGTTTTAGGATAGTAGGAGCATTGTGTATAATAACTTTCCTCATAGAAGCGCCCTGAGCTAATTACTAGGTTCTATGTGATACCCCTAGATTCTTTGCTTTATCTTACTACTTTTAAGACATTTTACTGACTACTTAGCATAAATGTGATTTAAAAAGAGATGAAATACTATAAGAGTATTAAACACAAATCTGTTTTTAAAAATATTTCTACATAAAGATAAGTAGTGTCAAAAAAAGAATCCATACAAGTACCTACAGATGTTTTGACACTGGGAATTAGGGATTGGTATTTTTAAGATTTCCTACGCTCCTGAAACCAGTATTACACTATATGTTAACTAACTAGAATTTAAATAAAAACTTAAAGTAAGTGGATACTCTGAAAAAATAAAGCATTTGAAAAAAATTTAAAACAGTCAAAGATTTCCTACTGCCTGGGCTGATATAAATTGGAGGTGTAATACTATATAATTAGTGTTTTTAGCTCCACTGTGTGTTTTTGGGGGGTGGGTTGGGGTGGGGCTGTAGTGGAACAATGTGCATTTAATAGTTCTTATAGTAAATATGACCAGTTCTATTAAGGAAAGAAAGGAGATTGTCTCTTAAGTGTTGCTGAATGTGATGTTTTTGACAATATGCCCTGCTGATAGTGCAGCATTGTGGTAAATGACAATTACATATCTGAATCTACTCTTGCAGTCCAGCTATTTTGGTTTTATGGCTAGTACTCTAAAATGAGTGGTGGAGGCGTATTGCAATTCATTCATTCATTCCTTTCCCCCCCCCTTTTTAGTGCTGTAATTACAACAATTAACCATGATGAAGTTTGGTTTAAGAGGCCTGATGGAAGCAAATCTAAGCTTTACATTTCACAGCTACAGAAAGGAAAATATTCAATTAAACATTCATAATCATGATTTAAGTGTTATCTAAAGCTACCTTATTAGTGTTATCAAGTGTGATGTGCCATGGGAGTTAAAAATGTATTCAATAACTTAATATTCTCATCGAATCATGAGACTGTATTTGTAGGTAGTACTCTTAAGTAAACCTCATATTGATATGTCAATGAGATAGTAATAAAAACTTAATCATGATCATTACATTTATTTGCCTTTTAGGTCCAATGACCAATAGGTATATATATATGGTAGGGGTTTCTTACTAAATTTTTTTCTTTGTTTTTTAAAAACATTATGCAAATCTGTTTTATCTTTAGTGAACTATGTTGCTAAATGGCTATATTTGTCTACAATTTCTTTGATTTTTCCATATCTTTGTCACTCATTGTGTTTGTAAATAAGCCTGATAAAATGTTTCCTATAAATGGTTTGTACTAGTACATTGTGTTAAATCAGAATTGAAATTTAAACATATATACGTGAGTGTGTATATATGGCATCATCAGCTTATTTAGAACTGATGACCTTTCTTTACAATCTTGTTTTACCCAAAATGAAGCTATTGGGTTTGAAAGCTAAAGGGAGCACTTTTGTAGACTAGGAGCTTTTCTTCTCCTCTTCCTTGATTGTATGGTGGTGACCTATTTTTACAAATTATACTTAATTAGTAAAATTAGTGTCAAGTAATAACATGCTTCTACCTGTATTTCTTGTGAACCTGTAGAGGTCAGGTATTTATGCCTGGTATTTATGATGCAGTATATAAGTGGTGAATAGTAACTGACAGTATTGTGGTGCTTGCTGTTCATGTCTGACCTTTTGAAACAGATTTTTAGTAAGCATTTTTCAGAGGTAAAACTAGGTTCTTATCTTAATTTTATTCCTAGGGCAAAGTAGACAGGGATAATATTCTTGAGTCTATTCCCAAATTAATATTTTTATCTTTGGTGGTTCTACACTTTAAGGCCACTTGGTGCAATTTAGAAAGTATTGGCCTCTCTTCCCTTAGCCACATGCAAAATTAACTTCTAAAACCTCAGGAACAGTACAAAGAATTGAAACCCTCAATATGGCAGCACAATTGGCTGTAGTATATATTAGGGTACAACCAAGTCAAGTTTTCCTGGTGGTCTTGTGCACTTTAATTTCTGTTATAATGAGACTGAAGAGGATGAGGAAGAGAGCTACTTATTAACAGGGCAGGAATATCTGCATTATTCCGTTTGTTTTCTTACTATTTTACCTCTGCAAACATCTTCCTGTGTAGATCACTACTTCACAGTTGCCAAATGTTAAAATATTTGACTTCTGAAATTCATTATCAGCAAAGTTATATACTTTGTTCTGTTTCTAATTAACCTTAACAAATGTACATAATGTCATAATCCAATAGTATTTGACAGTACTTATGTATACAATGTTTCATAAGCATTTTTAATAAGATTTGTATTTTTAAATTTAGTATATAATAAAAAGATGTGTTGAGTGTCATTTGTAGTGTCTTGAATTACTCTTGGGTAAGTTCTTTATAACCTGTCCACTTCTAAGAATGATTTCAGCCAATTTACATTAATAGGTACAGAGAGTTGGAGTGTTAAACAAATGTTTCTGCTTCCCTACATCACAGTTCAACCTCTGTTGGGGTATATTTAGATATTCAAGATGGGCAAGTTATACTTAATTTTAAAATATACATATATGTTATACTTTAACAAAAATGTACCGCATATGTTCTGAAATTCTAAATATAGAAAATATTTTTAAAAACTACGATTAGTGCATTTACTTTGAAAACATATACAACTATAATCATCTATAGAGTACTATAAAATAAAGTACTATAAAATGCATTTATAAATATTTTTATATTTATATATTGGCAGTTTGCCATTAGACTCTGGTCAAAAGGTTTAGGAGGATTGTTAGAATCTGTGAAGTGTGATATGATCAGTTGCTGCCGCTGCTGTCATGTTTATAATCAGTCTCTGTTTTAGGATCAGTTTATAGGCCTTTCCTCCCACAGCTCCCAGTATTTCATAATCAGCCCATCCCTTCCAGCCATTTTCCATTAAAAAAACACCCCAACCATCACTAATCCAGTGCATTACTAATAATTATTAGCAAATTAAGAGCACACTCCTCATTCTGTCCCTCTCATTGGTAGCCTGAGCACTTTTCATTGCAGCCTTCCTCAGGTTGTTCTCAAATACATATTGTTACTTAGAACTCAAACACTACTCAGAGAACTGTGTACACCTCACTGATAATTATTTGAAAAGAAAAACAGGGACATTGGCTGTTATTTCGAAGATTTTGTTTGTGGACCCAGTAAGTTCAGTACATTAAAACTGAACTAAAATGAATTTATAGGGTAAAAAAGTCGATGCAGGATGAATATACTAGTTAGGATTTATGTAGTCCCATGGAAATTGGAATATAAACTATTTTAATTGCTGAAGATAAGGAAATCTAAAATATTTTTTTTAAAAAACATGGAAGTTTAGAATGGGGTTAGGGAAAAATGCATGTTCCTTATATTGTCTTTATGGATGAACTACAGGAATTGTGGCTGCTGGGTCAGGAGGGATTAACTGAGGCAGTTTCCCCCATTGGACACTGTGGCCCAGCCTTGCCCTTTATTTCACAGGCCCAGAAACTTGAACTTTATCTATATATCCTGTAATGGGCTGAATTGTGCCTTCCACCCCTTTCACCAAATTCATCTGGTGAAGCCATTACCCCCAGCACCTCAGAATGTGACTGTATTTGGAGATAGGGTCTTTAGAGAGGTGATGAGTTAAAATGAGATCATTTTAGGGTGGACCCTAATCCAATCTGACTGACAAAAGAAGAGGAAATTTGGACATCCGACAGGTGCCCACCCAGGAGGCTGTGTGAGGACAGGGCAAGGTCACTACCCGCCAGCCAAGAAGAGAGACCTAAGAAGAAACCAAACTTGCCAACACCTTGATCCTGGACTTCTAATACCCAGCACTGTGAGAAAATGAGTTTCTGTCGTTTAAGCCTCCCAGTCTGTGGCATTTTGTTAGAGCAGCCCTAGCAAACTGGTAACACGCCTCAAGGTGACAGCTCTGGGGAAGTTAGGCTGACCAACTCATAGGGGATTGAAGGGGCAGCCAAGTGTCAGTTTAATAATTTAAATTGGGAAGTATAGTTGAGAAGGAGACCTGACTCCTCAAGTCAGTTCTCTCCTTCTAGGAAAATCTGTGTGAAAACAACCTTGTGATCAGATTTGTTTTGGTGAGAGTCATCAGTTCTCTGGTGAGGGCATCCCCTTTCTGGTATTGTGCTGGACACACTGCTATCATCTGACTTTTGACTTTCTTTTTTTTTCTGGTGCCCTGCTGACCAAGATCTCTCCCCTGTTACTGGGCTGCGCAGGCCTTTCCCACTTCCCCCTCTAAGTTCTTTCTATGCCATAGGCTTTCCCACTCTGGCCGCTTATTGGACCAGAATGGACCCTGACTTCACGGGCAGCCTGTACCTGTAATTTTTAATGCTTGCCATGTACCAGGAATTGTATTTGATGTATAAACAGAAAGTTGTTATTTAATATTTTTCATGTTTAAAACAAAATGAACATGATGTAAGAATTCTAATATGTTTACTCTTTATATATATTGGGAATTTCTGGTCATGAGGTTTTTCACAAGGTACCAGAGGCAAAATACTGTGACAGAACTTATATTTGGGTTTTTTTTTTTAAGATTTTATTTATTTATTCATGAGAGACAGAGGCAGAGGGAGAAGCAGGTGCCCCAAAGAGCAGGGAGCCTGATGCGGGCCTCAATCCCACGGCCCCGGGATCATGACCTGAGCCGAAGGCAGATGGTTAACCAACTGAGCCACCCAGGCGCCCATATTTAGAGTGTTCTAAAACTGAGTTGATTTTATCTCAAGTTGCTAATCTTTCTGAAAAATGTGTTTATCTCTCTCTCCCTTCTTCCCCACCCACCCACCGATTCATCCATCCATCCATCTTTCTATTACTAGAAAGTAACTGTAAGTCTAAAATTTCTTTGCTCTTAAACTTGAAGCTAATGCATTCTCTTTCAAAGACACATTTTATTATTAAAGGTCAAGGGAAACCGTTATGTAGTAACAGTCTTTAAAGTTTACTTTTCCTTTCCTTATCTGTTTTCCTGTGTCTAATACAGTTTTGAGGTGGGTGACCTTGCCAGCACACTGCTGCATTCTCTTGAGGAGAGAAGTGTCATAATTCTAGTCCAGAAGCAGCCACATGGTAGCTTTTCATCTCTACCAGAAAGATTACAGTTTATGTTAAAGTGCTTAAGAAACCAGATCCTTGAGCAGAGGCTAAACGACATCTGCTATTAGAGGGATGGGAAAAGAAATACTATATTTCACTTATTGAAAGAATTAAAAAATGGCATTGTTAATGGAAAAAACAGGTGCTTTCACTTGTTTGAGGATAAATTTATGATTTCAGGATGTTTAAGTACATCTACTTAATGACTACTACAATGACTACATTGACTTCAGCTATGCATGTTCTGACAATCCCAAATCTAAATCTCTGCCCTAACCCAAGTTATATATTACAAGTTACCTGCGGGGCATTTCCATCTGGTGGTCACGCTTTTTGAACTTCACACGTACAAAACCAAATCATTATCTCTTCTTCACATCCCTGCCCCAACCCCAGTTGTCTTCCTCCTCTGTTCCCACCCTTGATTCATGAAGCCATCCACCCAAATTCAGGCCCTGGGCAGGCTGTGGCAGCTGACTAAACTCAATGGGCTTCGGAGCAAGACTAAGTGTGTGTGAACTTTGTCACTTACCAGCTGTATGACTGTGGATAATTTCTTAACCTTCCTGTGCCTCCAAACGTCCTCATCTGAAAATGAAAATAGTAATTCTAAATGTTTCATAGTGTTGTGAGGAGGTTTCAATGAATTAATATATAGTATGTGCTTAGAACAGTGGCTATTACATGATAAATCCTATATAAGGGCTATTTACATATTTTGACTCCCCATTTCTAATTGTCAAGTCCTACAGATTTTAACTCTGAAACATTTTCTGAAATCACCCTCTTTTGTCCTGTGCCCCAGATGCTGCCCTAATTCAAGCCTTTACTGTATTTTATTGGGATGATTGTGATGGTCTAACTGGTCTTCTTGCTTCTTGCCCTTTTTCTTTATAGCAAATATTATATTTCTAACCCAGAACTGATTATTATTATCATATTTTTGCTCCCTGCTGGGCCTCAATTCTTTTGTCTGCAGGGCACTGCAGTTCCACTGTTTCCAAGAAAGGCTTTTCCCCCAATCATGTGGCTTCAGCGGGAGCACCCATTTCTCTCATGGTCTGCCAGTCTCGGTCACAGTTTAGACGAGGTGGGCATGTAACCCAGGCTGTCCTGATTAGTACCCTTTGCTGAGATCTTTCAAGCTGTGACTGTGGAAACAGAATCCGTCTCCATCTCATATTGAAACCAGGAAGACAATAAAGTTTAAGAACTACAGGCAATTAAGTTTCCTGCCCTGTGTAGAAAGATGACACAGGGAGCTGAAGAGACAGGGGACCGACAGGTAGTTGGCATTTAACTTCCTGCTTTCAGCGGACCCACACTCCCTCTGTACTACAATCCTTCTCATGTCACATGAGTCTTCTAATAAATTCCCCTTTTGCTTTTTTTTTTTTTTTTTGAGCTGGGTTTCTGACCCTTGCAAAATTTATCACAAACACCAGGGCTTCATACTCTGTTGATTTTCATCTTAAAAATTATAATAAACTTTGGTAATTTCACCACAAATTCAAGGAATAAAAAATAAGGATATTGGTAGAGCTGCAAATGTATATGTGAGAAAGAAAACTAGGAACTGCCTGGCACTCATTGCTAGACCTTGGGGTTCTCCCGTTAAGCATAAACAGCCTCTTAAAACAAGGCCACTCTGACTGTGATGAAGCGAGACAAAAAAAAACCCAAGACCTTCTCCCCCTCCCAAGCTTGTCTAAGTCTAGATAGAAACAAGGTCAGTCGGCAGACAAGGAAAACATGCAACCGCCCCCTATTGCTAATATGACTGACTGCTACTTCTTTATCTATTACATCTTTGGCCTCACTTCATTCCTCCTGTCTTATAAATAAGATTAATCAAGATGCCCAATCATAGAATTGCCCCCACTTTCTGACACTTCTTTGAGCCCTACCAAAAATCCCCTAATACAGTACAATCCTGTAAGTCCTTTTTAAAATACCTTCTTTTGGGCGCCTGGGTGGCTCAGTTGGTTGGGCGACTGCCTTCGGCTCAGGTCATGATCCTGGAGTCCTGGGATCGAGTCCCGCATCAGGCTCCCTGCTCAGTGGTGAGTCTGCTTCTCCCTCAGACCCTCCCCCGTCTCATGCTCTCTCTCTCTCTCTCTCTCCCTCTCTCATTCTCTCAAATAAATAAAATCTTTAAAAAAAATAAAAATAAAATAAAATACCTTCTTTATCAGACACCCACAATCCCCTATGGCATATGCTTCCTCACTGCAATGAGCAAGAGACCCAGTTTGTTAAATTCCAGGTAAGTTCAGGGTGGTCTTTGGCTGGACGGCATCAATACATGGAACATTGAAAACAGTTTTGTTGTTGAAGGGTTTTTCATTAGATTTAACCTAAAGATCCTTAAGTATATTTTGGACAGTCTTCTAGGAGCTCCCAGTGTATAATTATAGTTATAATGACTGATAAAACAAACTGTAGGTTTTGATTTTCAATTACATGTTATAGAAGATTCATAAAAGACAAGACAAAATGAAAGCACATTTCATGAAAGACATTTGTACTTCAATCTAAGTTAGAAAGCACTTTGCCTTCAAAACCAGAAAATAATGTTAATATTTCTACTGCATTAACCAGGGACTCTCTCCTAGAAATGTAAAAGCTATAGTACTAAAGCATTTTGATGAAAACCTGAAGGTGGCAGTAAATTCCTAGAAAACTAAGGTACTTAGTTTAGGATTTGTATTTTTTCTTCTAATTATTCAAATTTGTATAGTGAGACTGCAGTTGCATTTAATTCTATTGCGTACTAATTAAGGGAGCTTCAGGAAGAAGATGAAGTTCTAAACAAGGATTATATTGTTATTACTGTTTACCGACTGAAAAGAAGTCACCATGTAAAAGGCTTAGGAACATTCAACGGATTCAGTGCTTTAGAGTTACTATAGAAACAAAGTATGTAATTAAACAAAAGGAAACAGAACTTTTAATACAGATCAAAGTGCTCTGAATGGCATTAAATAGATAGTTTCTATTTGTCTATTAAATTTATGACCCTGTTGGTAAGCTTTTTGCCCCACACTTTCCCAATTTTATTCTCAATATTCTTAAAATAGAATTTTTTATGGTTGTGTGTGCCTGGGTAGCTCAGATGTTAAGCGTCTGCCTTTGGCTCAGGTCATGATCCCAGGGTCCTGGGATCGAGTTCCACGTCAGGCTCCCTGCTCCTTGGGGGCCTGCTTCTCTCTCTCTCTGTCTCTGTCTCTCATGAATAAATAAATAAAATCTTTAAAAAAAAAAAGAATTTTTTATGGTTGTGTTTTTCCCCAAGGATCTATTTATAATCAGTAGACTCCATAGACTTATTAATCAGGAAGGGCCTAACTGGTAATTTAATACAGAAGCTTTACAAATAGCAAATTAATAAATATTAATTCATACTGGAAAATGAATTAATTTATTGATCTTTTATATAAAGATCTAAAACTAGATTGTTTCAGAGTTTCTTCTCTTGAGGGTAAACACTATCACTGGTACATTGAGTTATACCAAAAGTTATTGTGAGGTTTTAGTGACCTCAGTACATAGGCACAAGATTATTAGAGCTTTGAAAATTAGGAACCATAAAATTTCTCTAATCCTTTTAGAAAAAAGTTAAGCAAGTCCTGTATATATTAGTGTATAAATACACAAAATAGTTAATTCTGTTGAACAAGATAAGTGATGTTGATATTTTGAATATCTTCCTATAACTATGCTAATACACGAGTAACTATCAATTTAGAAATTAGTGGATGATTTGAATTTTCAAGATGTTATTTCATTCCTCCATTTAATTTTATTTAACTTTATTTTTAAGGCTGTACTGTAGTAAACTATTAACCATGGTAAATGTAAGTTTAATTTTATAAATCCAAGAATTTAGCTTTATTCTTCTTTATGATAATCTCTTTTAGGCAGTTAGAAATTTCACAGAAAGACTGAAAGAGGATTAGTTATGAGTTTGTTTTGACCAGGGAAAAATGTAAAGTTAGAAGCACAGACACACAGCATTTATTTATTCCAGAAATACTGACACCTGCTCATAATAAAAATGTCCAAAACAATTATTTTTAACATAACAATTATTCTCAACAATTATAAATGACTAGTCCATTTCATCTTCAAATAGTGTTTAGATTTGTTTGTAATACTTAAAAGCGTAGTAAAAACAAAACAGAACAAAACTGTAGATTCTGCATAATTTAGAGCTATTTTAACTTATGGTGCTTGAGTTCCATTTGGTTAGTTGGAGGACATAATAGTGAATATAAATATAACTCCCTATGTGTGATTACCATCTTAAAAATATGTACCAATGAAATCTGCATTATTTCGTTGTTGACTAGTGGTGGTTAATACTGGCTGCCAGCAGAGGGCGCTTTGAGGTTTATCTGTTAGAATTCCAACACCTTGGTGGCTGAGGAATATAGACTATTTGTCTTCAAACTGATCCAAGAGTGAAGACATTTCTAATATTTCTTTATTCCCTCTGATTTCTTGTCTACTTTTACAAACCCCTAGACCATCTGGCAAGGGATGAGAAGGCTATCTAAAAACCCCAGCAGCAGTTCCCAACTGACTGCATGAGCAGATGTGTAAGAAAGGGTCCCGAGGGGTGAGGTTTAAGGGAGGCAGGAAACTCCCTGCATTTTTTCCCTCAGCCCCTTTCAAACTCCATCACCACTACCAGCAGTTCTCCCCTAGAGATCTGTATGGAACCGAGTAATAAAAACATGTGGCTTTAAAACAGTCTAGTTTAGTCAATAAGAAAATGAATACCAAATGGAAAAGAGGAAGCCCAAGGGGGAATCAGTGCTGAAGTAGCCTTCTGGGCAGTGGTTGTCATGCTTTTTGACAGAGACACATATCCTAATACACTCATGTGTATGTATACATACACAAACAACACATGCATCTAAAACAAAAGTACCTTGAAGCAGTATTTACCCTTAACAATGTATGAAAGAGATATATATATAATTTTTGTTGCCTTTTCTTTTTTTTTCAAGTAGGTCCCATGCCCAATGTGGGGCTTGAACTCAGGACCCTATGATCAAGAGTTGCACGCTCCACCAACTGAGCCAGCCAAGTGCCCTGAGATATATATGATTTTTAAATACTTAAATGAAATACAGAAAATAAATTCTAACAGGGTTTTTCAAGGAAACTGACAAACTTGTTTTGGTAATGTCTGTGGAAGAACAAAAGGCCAAGAATAGTCACAATGCTTCCAAAGAGGAAATGGAATTAAAATTCAGCAGGATAGACAGCAGAGATGAAGAAAAGGGAAGGTTCAAATTGAAGTGGGGTTTGGCAATAGAACCAAGAAAAGCTCAGAAAACAAGGCACCCTATTACTGAGCCCCATACAAAAAGAACTAAAGAGGGAACTCTGTGATGTTAGAGAAGGTTTCGTACCTTGCTTAGTGTAGATGTCCAGGAAAACCCTTTTTATATAAAAATAACTAATAAGTATGAAGGTCAAATCCCATGCAAAATTATTATAATAAAAAGAGAAAAAGAAGTAGAATTACTTGTTCCTATGCCAGAAAGATATGCCCACGATACAGGTGAAAACTGTGATCTACTGTGATCATCTAAGCGAGCCTAAGCATCACATATACTACAACTGGAACAATATACAGAGAAAATTAGCCTGGCTCCCACACGAGGCTGACACGCACATTCACAAAGTATTCCATATTTAAAAACAAAAAACAAAAAACAAAAAAACGGTGATCTCCTGTTTCAAAATAACTAAAAGATATTAAGAAAATGTTACAGGACGTGAAAAAACAAAATACATCAGTCTTCCCTTATTCACGGTTTCGCTGTCTGTGGTTTCAGTTGCCTGCAGTCACCTGTGGTTGGGGAGCAGATGATCCTCCTCCTGGCAGATCATCAGAAGGTCAGTAGTCTCCTAACAATGCGTCAAAACGCCTACACCGTTCACCTCACTCCATCGCATCATGTAGGCATGTCACATCATCGTCATAAGAAGGGGGAGTACAATCCAATATTTTGAAAGACAGAGAAACCACATTCACACAACTTTCATTACAGTATATTGTTATAACGGTTTTATTTCATTATTAGTTATTGCTGCTAATCTCTTATTATGCCTAATTTATAAATTAAACTTTATCATAGGTATGTTTGTATAGGAAACTGTATAGTATATGTAGGGTTTGGTACTATCTGTGATTTCAGATATCCACTGGGGATCTTGGAACAGATTCTGCACAGATAAGCAGAATTAGTAATTAGAAAAACTCAGAAATGAGGTGACAGAACTCAGCAAAGAATAAAAAGTAAAAGAAAAAAAGTTATTTCAAAAGTGAGGACTAAACTAGAAGGAACACGAGTGAACAAATCCATTACATATTGCCATAAAAGAAACAGAAGGTGAAAAGAGGAAAATTAAAAAACAAAAAATCAATGAAGTATGAGATTAAAGGGATTCAAGAGGAAGAGGAGGTAACAAATACTGAGGATGGAAAAAGAAGACTGCTTATTAAATGGATTATGGCATCCTTGAAAAAGAACGTCAAAGTAAAAGAATGGAACAATTACTAAATACTCTAATTAAGAAAACTTTCCTGAAATAAAAAAGATTTGAATTTCACACTGAAAGCATAACTGAGAATACTGAATTAGAAGGACCAGTGACAACACATATTCTAGTAAAATTACTGAACGAAAAGGAAAAGGAACAAATTGGGGGAGTATCAAGCTTAAAAGAGCATATGACTTATAAGGAAAAGAAAATTATCACTGGATTTTCAACAGAGTGCTTTATCCCAGAAGAAAATGGATAAGCACATTGAATATATTTAAGGAAATAAAGTGTGAGCCAAGAATTTTATATTCAGTAAGAATGACTTCAGAGATAAAGGGCACAAACTGTTGTCAAAAAACAACTCAGGGAACATTATTCCAGTGAACCCAACCTAAGGAATCTACAAGAGCATGAGCATCACACAATCAAAATGACCAGAGACATCAAAATAAGGACTGACAAGGATTAAATATATGGCTAACATAAATTTCAAAATAAAACACCTCGTTTTTCAGCCTATATAACTTCACTGTGAGATGCTACCTCTTACAAAGTCTACTACCAGTTTTTTAAAATTATCTCACCAGCAATTGTGTCACAAAAATCTTGACTTGAATAAATGCATGATTCCTATCTGATTCAGCGACGAAGTCACTCATGTCATTGATGAATTAGATTTTTTTTTGAAGATTTTATTTATTTATTTGAGAGAGAGAGCTCAAGCACAAGCAGGGGTAGCAACAGAGGGAGAGGGAGAAGCAGCCTCCCCGCTGAGCAGGGAGCCCGATGCAGGGCTTGATCCCAGGACCCTGGGATCCTGACCTGAGCCGAAGGCAGACACTCAATGGAATGAGTCACCCGGGCACCCCTAGATTCTTTTTTTTTTTAATTTTTATTTATTTAGAGAGTGCGCATGCGTTGGGGGAGGGGTAGAGGGACAGAGAGAATCTCAAGCAGACTCCCCACAGAGTGGGGAGCCCAATGCAGGCCAATCCTACAACCCTGAGATCATGACCTGAAATCATGAAATCAAGTCTTGATCATGAAATCAAGAGCTGAACATTCCACACTGAGCCACCCAGGTGCCCTGAATGAGATTCCTTTTAACATGAATGTTGGTTGCTATTTTTGTTTCTGTTAATGAGTAAGACAAATGTGAAATAATGAAGACATGTAAGAGAAGGTCACTCATTTGTCAATGATGCAAGTGACCTCTTTGATGAACTAGGTAATAGTTTTCAAATATTTCCTCATTTTTGGGGTCCTATTCAAAATGGCTACAGGCACAATACCCTTCTAAGTTTAATTTGCATTATTAACATTTTCTGCATCACTTTTTAAAGTCTAGACAATCATAAAAAACAACAAATCAAGTCCTAATTTGTATCATTTACCCATTTCTGTGGTGTGAATATTCCTACTATGGTTGATTTCATGCTACCAATGTGATGTCACTGAATGCAGAGTTGAGAAACCTTGTGCAGTGCTCACCATTACATAGTAATATAGTGTTTCCACCATGCAGATGTAACAGATGTAAATAACATGAAAAGCATAGCTAGTTATAACATGTAGCAAAATAATTAGGAACTGATGAGTTTTGAGTATTTTCTACCTTTACTTTTAATATATGCAGTGGTTAAGTTTATATAATTTAACTTTGATAATGTAGGTGTCTAAAAACCCGCTTGCAAAGTTCCTGAATATTTAACAATTGGCTGTCCTGAGCTGGTATGAGCTGGCCCAGCATACCACTGGATAAGAGGGAGAAAGTGTAGTATGTAATGGTCTGACAAAGTAAATGGAGTATAACTACCTTAAGAATAGAAGATTGTGTGAATTCTTTTTTTTTAAATATTTTATTTATTTATTCATTTGAGAGAGAGAATGAGATAGAGCATGAGAAGGGGGAGGGTCAGAGGGAGAAGCAGACTCCCTGCTGAGCAGGGAGCCCGATGCGGGACTTGATCCCGGAACTCCAAGATCATGACCTGAGCCGAAGGCAGTTGCTTAACCAACTGAGCCACCCAGGCACCCGAAGAGTGTGTGAATTCTTAAAATGTTTTCAGGAACCATATTGGTGGTAATATTAGTATTATTATTCTGAGACTGCTGTGTGTGTAGTATGAGATAAATGAGTAATTATGGGATATATTAATGTTATCATCCTCTACATTCTTGAGAATCAGATTTCTAATATGGAAAAAAGGAGATACAATGATAATAGAAAAGAGGTTACATAAAAGATTGAGTTGGAACTGGAACTCTCAATCTGGATGCAACAGATATTTTACATAGATTTCTTAGTTCTGTCTGCCGAATAGGCCTAAAAATAGTGCTCAGCCTAGTAACAATAAGCATCCTTTGTGCCCAGATTGTGGTACAATATACAATTCTTACTACTATTTTCATTAAAAGAAACCAGAGCTTCTTAGAGAAATGGTCAAATCTAGGAGTTGGGCAAGAAATGAACAAAACAAGCCTAGAATATCGTATATTACCAGATAGAAAGAAAACTATTAAATCCTACTAGAGTCATGTCCATGATTCAGGGAACAGCTTTAAAGGGCTCCTAGTAGTCAAACATGGGACAACTGGAGCTCAATGATAACAATTACAACAGACTGAAGCCCATCAAAATATTTAAATTGCAAAGTTCATAATGATTGTGTGTGTGTGTAACTTTTGGAAATGATAAAGAAACCATTTGTTATCTTGAAAACTGATGGATAAAGGAAAGGAATCCCAACATCTTTCCTATATGAATTGCATATAGGATTGGTGATAAAAGAGTAGATGAGGGTATGTGTATTACTATAAAGGTAATCCAACAAATAAAATGACAGAATTTGCATATCACCATTTGGCAATTGCTAATGAATGGCTAGAAGCACAAAACATCAATGGCTGCTAAATTCACAGAATAAAGAGATAATCAGAATTACATGCCTCTTATAAGTTCTGAACTTGAGTCTGATCCAGTCTCTGGATCCAGCTCACAATTTGCAGAAAATTCAAGAGGACGAAAGAAAATCTTGGGTTGTATTAAGAATATGCAATCAGGAAAATCCAGTCTGTGGGAAACTCTACAGGGCAAATGGCCCAGGTTCCTCGACTGAAAAACTGAAAGGAAATGAGGGGATAGAAGAACTTATAGAGGAGGAGATACTTAAGAAGATGTATAAATTTTTTAAACCAAGACTAACTGATAGTGTGATGGGATCCATGTTTGGGTGACAAAACCATTTTTACAAAGCAAGGAAGCGATTGTCATAAAAGCCAGATGGTGGTTATTCATGTGAGCAGAAGGGTTGTGACTAGGCTGGAACACCTGGAAGCAGCTTCTGGAGCTGTTAGCAACAATCTACTTCTTGACTAGGGTGATGTTTGCCTTCTGATAATTTCTGGGGTTATACATTTGTTTTATGTGATTTTTATGTCTTTACTTTTATGATAAAATGATTCTAAAAAATTATTTCCAGGTGGATTTTTAGCTTGCACCGACATACTCGACCATCTTACCTATGAACCAGGCCTCAGTTTTTTCTTCCTGTCAGTAGCTGTAGGGAACACTTCCTAGGCCACAGCCGTGAGCTGAGGGAGAGGTGTTGGTGCAACAAAGGCAGGCAAATGGGCAACATGTTTGCGTTCTTTCTCTCTGACCTCTGGATCTGTGCAGCCCTTTCTGTCTCCCTTGCCCCAACTTACTTATTACTGTATGCAACTCTCACTGACTAGCTCTGGCCACATAGTCACTTCCTGTCCCCTGGTCAGGGGCTCAGTCTCTACAAAGGCCCAACAGCAAGTCAGAAGCTACTTTTCAAATGATGTTGGAATTTTCTGCTGTTGTTCCAGAACACTGGAGGTCTGCAGTCCAACTCTCCTATTTGAGACTTGGGAGAGACAGCAAAGCATCCTCGTCTACCACACACACATCTAGCGCACAGTATTTGCTGGATTGTAACCTATACACCAGGGTTGCTTGTAGCACAGACTCAGTCTGCGGCAGACCCCTCTCTTACTCTTAACTCGCCGCATTTGGAGTCATCTGAACAATGGGCTGGTTTCCCAAATGTGTACACAGTCTCCAAAATCTGAAGATGGCTACCACAAATTGCGCCTTTCTTAGTAGAAGATGCAAGGTTCGGTGAGGTGTTCTTTACCTTAGCTAGTACACCTCAGCATGACCCCCAACCAGTCTCAGTACGGTAACTTCATTAACGGGGCAGGTCCTCCAATCACTGCAGGGTCTTCTTCCACTTTCTAATGCCCATGTTTCTTACCAGAGCATTTAGAGTCCTTGCCCCTTCCCCCCACCCCACCCCCAACCCCCTGGGTTGATTAATAAGATGCCTCAATACAACTGACCGGCACAGTATTTTGTGAAATGTCCAGGCAATCAAAATTCCTTTGGCCTATATTGTAACAGAGCAGGAGAATTAATTTAACCAGTATAACCCTGGGACAAGACCATGAATGCGATTTGATGTCTGGGGCAAGCGACTGTAAATTGCTTCCGATCTTTTTTCCTGGTAAGGGTTTAAAAGACTACATTCGCGAGATTAATGGCTGCATACTACATGCCGGAGCTTGTCAGTCTGTTCCGTTAAACATAACACACATCTCAAAATCACAACACAGCAGCGGCGGCTGGGGGCTATCACTTGGTTCGGTTTTAGAACAGCCGACTGTTCCGCCACGATCAGTATGAGTTTTGCTGATACTGGCCCTGGACGTTAAAGAGGTAAGATGAGGACCCCCGCCCTACCTCCTTTACTTTGTTTTTTAGAGATCGCGAGCGGGCGTGAGGGGGCCTGTGTGGGGGAAGGGGGAGGAGAGGGAATCTTTTTTTTCGAAGATTTTATTTGTCTGAAAGAAAGAGAGAGCGCACACAGGCAGGGAGAGCCGCAGGCAGAGAGGGAGAAGCAGGCTCACCGAGCAGGGAGCCTAATTCGGGGCTCAGATCCCAGGACCCTGGGATCAGGACCTGAGCCGAAGACAGACGCGTAAGGACTGAGCCACCCAGGCGCCCCTCCCTTACGTTTTTAAGGATGTCATTACTCTGGCATTTCACCCAGTATTACCTTTAGTTTACTTATAATTTACCGATAAATTCTTCTGAATCTTAATTTTCAAGTCATGTATCTGCTCTATTTGTTACTATGAACAAAATCTATAGCAGACATCTTAAAGACTAAAGTTTCTAAATTTTCTGCACTCCTGTAAGATTTTATAAAAGTAAAGGTATAGTTTAAATCTATTGGTTGATTTATATAAATAATTGAACACACAATATTCCACATTTCTAGATTTTTTTTTACACTATGATTTTTCTCTTTTGAACATGTTTTGATGTGACTGTCAAAGTTCTCCAGAGAAAGAAAACCAACAGGATTTATATATGGAATTGGCTCACTTGATTATGGAAGCTGAGAAGTCCAACCATCTGCAAACTGGAAATCCAGGAAAACTGATGGTGGAATCCTGTCACCGGAGACGGGTTCTTGGACCCCACAACAATAGAAACTACCAGGCTGGACCCAAAAGTCAAAGGGACATGCAAGACTTTACTGGGGCTCCAGCATGACCTAAACGGAGACAGAAAATCAACACGAAGCAATTTAGGTACCTTCCTGCAACAACGCCAAGACCCTGCCTATACGTGGAAAAATTCACTTCACGGTCCAATGTGCTAACGACTGAAAAGCCGGGGGTGGGCGGGGGAAGTGCTTCCTCCTGATTGGTTCGAAGGGCCTCATTCTAATTGGTTGGAAGGACCTATCCTGATTGGTTGGTATTGGCAGGCAATTCAGGCAGCTCATTGGTGCTATTTGGAGCTAGGTTCCCCCTTATATATAGCCTGCATGGTGCTCTTGCTCTGTGGGACAAGCGGATTAACGGTAACAGGAAACAGAAGTCCACTGGCTACATTAGTGTTTTTCACCTGGGGTTTGTTCCAGTAGTCCCTCACTGTCTCAACCCCACGCTAAATGCAAAGGCCCTGAGAAGCCGGGGAGCAGGTGGCATAAAGACCGTAACAAGGACGAGAGAAGACTATATTCCAACTCAGCAGGTGGACAGGAAGTAAGAAGGGACGAATTCCTCTTTCCTTCCTCGTTTTGTTCTATTTACACCCTCAAAGGATTGGATGATGCCCACACACACTGGAGAGGGCAACCTACTTTTCCGAGTCCACCAGTTCGAATGCTCATCTCATCTGGAAAAAGCCTCACAGACACACCCAGGAATAATGTTTAATCTGGGCACCCTTTGGTACATAAAATGAATCATCACAGGCAGGTAACTGTATCTATTTTTTCCTTCTTTGATAATATTTGAATTGTTTCCAGAATTTTTGAATTTGGGAGTTTTAAACCTTTCATTTGTACGTATATTAGAAATTGAAATGTTTATTTGGATTTTGCAGATTTGTTAAAATATTTAAGAAAACATTTATTACTAGGTCTGGCACATAAGTTTTTCTTTATTTAAAAATAGTTTAGGGGTGCCTGGCTGGCTTTAGTAGGTTAAGGGTCTGCCTTGGGCTCAGGTCATGATCCCAGTGATCGAGTCCCGCATCCAGCTCCTTGCTCAGCCGGTAGCCTGCTTCTCCCTCTGCCTGCCGCTGCCCCTGCTTGTGCTTGCTCTCTCTCTCTCTCTCTCTCTCAAATAAATAAATAAAATCTTTTTTTGTTGTTGTTGAGTAGTTTAAGGGGCGCCTGGGTGGCTCAATCGGTTAAAGCGTGTGCCTTCGTCAGGATCAAGCTCCATGTTGGTCTCAGGGAGCCTGCTTCTCCGTCTTTCTCTGCTGCTCCCCCTGCTTGTGCTCTCTCTCTTTCTCTTAAATAAATAAATAAAATCTTTTTTTAACATTTTTTTAAAAAGATTTTATTCATCCATTTGAGAGAGAGAGAGAATGAGAGATAGAAAGTACGAGAGGGAAGAGGGTCAGAGGGAGAAGCAGACTCCCCGCCGAGCAGGGAGCCCGACGCGGGACTCTATCCTGGGACTCCGCAGGATCATGACCTGAGCCGAAGGCAGTCGCTCAACCAACTGAGCCACCCAGGCGCCCATAAATAAATAAAATCTTAAAAAAAAATAAACATCTTAGAAAAACAAGTAGCTTAGGGGCGCCAGGCCAGCTCAGTCGGTGGAGCATGAGGCTCTTGAGCTCCGGGTTGAGTTCAAGCCCCACATTGGCTGCAGACATTACTTAAAAAAAAAAAAATGAAGTAGTTTAATAAAGTCTAAGATTACTTGTTGCAGTGAATGCTGTTCTGTTTTTTTTAAAGATTTATTTATTTAAAAGAAAGTGTGTGCCTGTGAGTGGGGGGAGGGGTGGAGGGAGAGGGAGAGGGAGAATCTCAGACTCCACACTGAGCATGGAACTTGACTCAGGCCTGGATCCCAGGACCCCAGGATCATGACTGAGCCGAAATCAGGAGTCAGATGCTCAACCTACTGAGCCACCCAGGCACCCCTTAATATTATTACTATTTAAGTCTCTAGATCCAGCACTTGAACTTGAACACAGCTCTGTAGTTTTTGCTCTATAATTTTTTTACTTTCTAATTGTTTTCTTCCAATAATAAAACCATCCTTTTATAGAAAAATTAGTACCAGTTCTGTTACAGTGTTACAATGATTATACTAGAAAAATGTCCCATTTCCTAATATCCCTTCTAGCAAGCACGCTGGAAGTTTGTAATGAGATATTTAAAAGTCTCGAAAATCCTAATACTTTTTTGCTAACAGCAGCAGAAAAATGCTTTTCTTAGTTCTCTTCATAACCAACTGTGAATTATGTTAATATAAACTTAAACTGCAGAACATTCAACATTAATTCTCAGTGATCATATTGATCATCAGATTCCAAAAATCAAGAAAGATGCCAACAAAAAAAAAGATTGAATGACTCTTTCTTAATGTGTGTATTAATCATGTATGCTCTACTGTGTCTCTCAGACCACTGATAGTAGTTGGCTGCAGTGGTTGTTGAAATGCGCACATTTCTTGCTAAGGATCCTTGTTTTGCATTCTGATATTTTCTATTCTACTGTGGTAGCCAGTTTCCAAGATAGATTCCAGTGTTCTCAACTGCTGGTATTCACATCCTTGCGTAGTCCTCTCTCACACTCAGTATGATTGAACTGTGCAGCCAGTTGGGTATTATCTAAATGATGGTGTGTGACTTCTGAGGCTTGGTCATGAAGGACATTGTAGTTTCTGCCTTGCTGTCTCTTGGATCACTCTGGGAGAAGCTGGCTCCTGGGTCACGCATGAAGACACCCAAGCAGTCCAATGGAGGGGTCCACATGGTGAGGAACTAAGACATTCTGATAATAGGGCACCCTGTCAAACTTGTGAGTGAGCTATCATTTCAAAAATGTTATAGGGGCGCCTGGGTGGCTCAGTCCGTTGAGCGTCTGCCTTCGGCTCAGGTCATGATCTCCAGGTCCCGGGATCGAGTTCCTGCATTGGGCTTCCTACTCCGCAGGGAGTCTGCTTCTCTCTCTCTCTCTCTCTGTCCCTCTGCCCTTCCCCTCTACTCATTCTCTCTCCCTTAAATAAATAAATAAATAAATAAATAAATAAATATCTTTTAAAAAATGTTATATAATGAATCATACAGTATGTAGTTTTTTGGCTTGGCTTTTTTAACTCAGCATAAATCTCTGTGGTGGGACCACAGCTTTTTCTGTGGTATTCGGCTAGAAGTTTTCTGTCTTGCTAGACTGTCTCTTTCCTGGAACTTTGGCTGTGGAGGGCAGGTTATTGGGGGGGCTTTTTTGGTCTGCACCCACTGACGGGGGCAAAAGCAGGTTGTCTCGGCTTTTTCAGCTCCAAGTCTGAGATTATATGAGACAAAAATAAAACAAAAACAAAACCCCAGGGAACTCACCATCATGTTGTTCCTCAGATTCTAAGTCCTTTAGCCAGTCTGCGTGTCTTTTCCACCTTACAGAGTCTTCTTAGGTTTGTTTTACATGTTTTCAGTCTTAGTGGAAGAAATAGGGAAAATTATGCCTGCTCCATCTTCCTGGAAGTGGAAGTCCCCAGGGCTGCCCGCTTCACTACATGAAAGGAAAATGATTTTTTATGATGTAGCTTTCTGCTTTTTGTCCTTATGGTTTGAATATTTTAGTTGCAGGAGAGAACATGTTGATCTTTATCCATTTGTCCAACAAATAGAAATAAACTAGCTCTTTGAATTGTCCATGTTACTTCTAGTTGTTTTTATACTTACTCGGATGAATTGAGAGAAGTGCATGAGAGAGTCTGGAGGGCCATGAGCAAGCAGTCTTGCTCTGGTTCCTAAGGTATTTTTAGGAACCTCCTACTCAGCAAAAACCTCTTCCACCACTGAATTCTATCCCCAAACTCTGATAAAATGTTTTCTAATTTACAAGTTTAACATGGGCTCTATTGTCTAAGTAAACACAGGGAATGACAGACAGTTCCTACATTCCTTGGCCTTGAATTGTGCTGCCCCTTATGAATGACTGGTCAGTTTGGGGGAACTCAGCCAATACAGTACAGACAGCTTTCTGTAATTTCAGGTAAAGCCTTCAGGTTCATCCTGAGTGGTGCACAGAATGGAAAGTATGTTTGAATTAGCACAGAGCCAAAATTGAACCGGGATCCATTCTTCACACAGGATGTGCAGAAATCCTACCCCACCAGTGCAATGAATTATTACAAGATCAGAATTACCCACTTTTAATATAAAAAGACATCCAAGCTGAGGATAACGTCTTAGACCCCTAATGTCAGTATTTTTACTTGACTTCCTCTTTGCGTTCCCCAAAGGAAAACAGTGTCAACGTTCAACTGGATTGTGGGCTTTTGCCCACAGTCATTTGAACTTCCCTGTCTTTTTCTGCTTTATCTTTGCTTTATTTTTCAGAATATGCATGATCTTTTTTCTGTGATCTCTCTATGCTTTCTATTCATTTAACCTTTTCTATAAGAATACCTCAGTATATCCAGTTTTCCTACCCTTCTCCCAGCCTTCCTAATATCGATTATATCACAGTCACCTAATATTAGTGACAACTATTTTTTATACTGTCTTTTGTACCCAGAGCTACCTTCTTTCAGTAGTAACTGCAAAAGAAGCCAGAGAACAAACTGTCCTTGTTCTTCCGAGGTAATTTTAAGGCTTTTGTTGCGAGTGCTAGTCTTGTTCCACCTAACCCACTTTCTTTCCTTTTTTCTATTTCACATGGGTATTTACTTGTCTTGCTTATCAAGATCTGGTTATTCCTACACCTATGCGGTGTAACTTTGATCTGTTTATTTCTAGAACCTTGAATTTTTCTTGGCAGTTGGTATCTCAGATTCCCTTGGCTAAACTGATCTGTTTCCCAACCTGAGTCTTACTCAAGGCCAAGAGTTTGTGGAATCTTTACTGTCTGATTGCTAGGCTTTGGCTTATTTTTGAACATCCACCTCAGTGACTAGCTTTGGGTCACTTAAAGTGTTTCTGCTCTTCACCCTTCCTCACATAATCACATATGGCAACTTTGTGAAATGTGAACTCCTTTTTGTCACACTTGAACTTATGACCCTATCCAACTCTCTCCAGGCCTATGTTTACACTTGGAAAATTTGACTTTCCACATACAATTGATTATGAAACCCTGTCAATTTTGTGTTCTAGAAATTTCTAGAACCTGCTCCCTCAGAAGACTGCTTCAGCTGCAAATTAACAGAAACACAATTCAAGCTAGCTTTTCAAAAAAAGGAAACTTATTCTTTATTACTAGAAAAGTCTAGAGATTAATTAAAGTTAATTAGACCCATATACTCAAAACAGTGTCATCAGGAACCTTCCTCTCTGGTTCCTTCTGTTCAGCTTCACTCTTGGGCAAGCAGAATTTTTTTTTTTTTTTTTTTGCTTTTTAAAACTTTATTTCAACATAACTATGCTTACAGAAATACATTCATATTGGTTAATAGAATGCAATTTAAGTTTAACTTATCCTACACAATTTGGACCAGAGACTTGGTGCATGGTTTAAGCTTAAAAAAAAAAAGGATTTGCAATCTGGTTTATTTTTCATCTATTACAAATGTATGTAAAAGATCCTCCCATCAAATGCTGCTAAAGCAGGCAGCAAGAACCTTGAAATAGTTTGGTTTGTCTCGGAAAAACAACACGTATTGCACTGTAAAAGTTTATAAAATTGGTACAACAAAACATTGTTGTAATGTTTCAATGCCAGTTTACAAAGATCAGTTAACTAATGGATGTTGAAAAAAGGGTGGGGAGAGCTTATGTACACAAATGAAAATGTAAAAGCTATCGATTTAGTTAAAATTGCATGTAGATTGCAAGTCTACACAAACCAAGATTCAGATAATTTATTGAATCGCAAGCAGAATTTTTCATGGTGGGAAAGATGGTGCTCTGCAGCTCCAGGCTCACACAGTGCTTACAGACATGCCTCTGGGTAAGGAAATTGGGGGACTGGGGTGCAGGGGTGGGAAGGAGACTGACTTTGGCAGGATTTGAACTTTTTTACCTTGTGCTGATTAAATAAGTGCACCAATAGATCATTACAAATTGTATTACAAATTGGAAATTCAATCCGTAGAGATATGAGCTAAGTAGAAATAATAAAAATCCTGTTAATTAGGGAGAAGGTGAAAAGGTGAGGACAGCAGTATCAAATACTGCCCAGGGTACAAGCAGGTGAAGAACTGAAAAGTGTCAACTGGTTTCAACAACATGGAGGTCAGTGATGAGTTTGACAAGGGGAAGTTTGTTGGGACAAATAGCCAGAATGTGGTGGGTTGTGAAATGAAGGGGAGCAGAAAGGAAGGGAGCACGTAGGAGGGGAAGTATTGGAAGACTGATGGGAAGGAGCCAGCGGAGTGAGGCAGTTTGAAGATACAGGATAGAGTAAGGCACTTGAGAAGTCATAAGAGGTAGGCCACTTCTTCCTCTGAAACAGGAGGGAAGAAACGAAGATTCATACATAGATAGATTTGTGTTATTGTTCTGGTGGCAGGAATTTGAGGGGGTCCTTTTGATGACTTTTGTTTCTCTATGAAAACAGAAGTCTGATTGCCTCAGATTGCCTGCTGAGTGATTCTGCAGGGCTGAGTGGGGAGGGATGTGTGTGTGGCAGAATTCAGAAGTTTGAGAAGAATAGAGAAGATTTTTATCTATGTTACAGAGATGTGGAGAATAGAAAAGTAAGACAACTAGAAAAACATAATTCTGTAGTTTCTTTTCAGTGCTGAGAGCCCATTTGAGGTTGATGACCATAAAACTATAGTAGCTTCCATCTACTTGACTGTGATTTTTCTCCAGCAAAGCTCATGGGACAGTTGGAGGAGGTGGGGAGTTGGTGTTACCCAGGGTCAAAAGGACAATGGGACAATGGAATTTAAAGCTGTCTTCTTAATGTATATAGTCTGTTCTGCCTTCTTTGACAACATTTTCCGCTTCTTCCCTAGATATTCATCTGATCAAATAATGCTTGTCATTTTTATTTTCTGAGAAAATTATATATTTTTAAAATTTTATTTATTTATTTGAGAGAGAGAGAGAATGAGAGATAGATAGCATGAGAGGGAAGAGGGCCAGAGGGAGAAGCAGACTCCCCGCTGAGCAGGGAGCCTGATGCGGGACTCTATCCCGGGACTCCAGGATCATGACCTGAGCCCAAGGCAGTCACCTAACCAACTGAGCCACCCAGGCGTCCCGGAAATTATATATTTCATATATATTTTTTAAAGTTTTAGCATGAAGTTGTAGACAGTATTTTGTAAAGAAAAAAATCTTCCAGATCTATCATTATAGCCTTATTTCATTCCTTACTTTCTGTATGTATTTGCTCTTTTTTCTTGATTAGCTAGAGGTTTTTTTGTTCCTCAGAGAACCCATTCTTAGATTTTTTTCAGTTCCACTCTTAAGCCACCTTTAATGTTGTCCGGCCTCTTCCTGTTCCTGTGTTAGACAGCTGCTGTGGGGGAAGGACACATTTCACCCATGCTCGTACCTCTCATAACAGTGGACTCTGATGTCTTCCACAACCTTGGGGTTCAATTCATTTTTATGGGAATGGCTTAAATTTTAATGTGTGATTATTTTCCTTTAGACTCTGTAAAAGAAACTTAGGGACTTCATTAAATTTGCCCTAGTTTTTTGGTTTAGGATTAAACGTATGGTTTTTCCACTTCTAACAAATTAGTGGAAAATTTTACACATTTTATAGGTTAAAGGACTACTTACTGTGGCAACGTGGGAAAGGGAGGAGATACCAAAAAGCTCTATTTTATGGTTTCTGAAATTGGAATTAAGAGATGATGTTTAAATTGTTATCCATCTATCAACTTGGTGGCTTTGGGTATGACTTGAGTGCAGAGTATGAGGTGGTGTGTGTACAACAGAACTGAAGAGGTGAATTTTCCTTCTGCAAAGATGTTTGGTAGAATGTTAGTGAGTGGGTGGGACAATGGGCATCCGGGCATTCTTGTACACTGCATGCAGAAGTGAATATCATTATGGCCTGCATGAAAAGCCATTTGGCAACATCAAAAGCCTTACATATGTGCATATTTATATGTCCCAGAAATACTGCTGCCAAGAAAGTATCCTGTGGCAGTACTATAGACAAGAGGGCAAAGATACATGTATATACGTATTTACTGCATTACTGTTTTGAGTAGAAAATGGAAACTGAAAATTTTGAATCGTAGTGATTTGTATAGATTGTAATATAGCTATATAATAGCTGGCTTATTATCTAAAAACAAGAATGTGTGTGTGTAAATATATATATGTAATTATAATATACATAGTTTCCATTTAAAAACCTGGAAAGGGGTTTTAGTCAAGGTAGCAGCAGGATACAGATGGCACACTCAACTTGAGTAATGTGAGAGAGTTCAATATCAGGATTATTCACAAGGTGTAGGCAGGCTATAGAGAAACAACAAGGTATGGGATAGAACCTGGAGCTGGTGAGGGTGTGGAGGATAGGTTCTTACCACCTGCAGGTCTGCCTGAAGGGGCTGGAGGAAGGGGCTGTGAGGCAGGGAGAGCTATGTGGAAACACCTTTTGACAGGATTGATGACTTTTTCTAAAGGCGTGTAGCCTTCCCACAGCAACTGTACAGTGTGGGTGCTAGGGAGTGAGTGTCTTGGCCTCTCCTTCCACCCCCTACTCTTAACCAGTGTTCTTCATTCACTGAGCTCAAGCAGAAATCAGGCTGCAAAGGGATTGTCTCCTAAGGCACAGAGCAGGGTGGCAGGATTGAGAGGGGATCTGGAGGGGCAAATAGAAAACATCCAGGTCAACAGAGGTATGCCACTATGTTAATAGAGGTTGTCCTGGGCAGTGGGATTATGGGTTGATTTTTTGAAAATGAACACATATGACTTGTGTAATTTTTTTAAAAGTTTAAAAGGTTTTTTTTCTTCCCATAGGCATAGTTTATCTTAAATCATCTGAAAATTAGGAACTTGCTTTGCCAAAATTCAGTTGTTTTGTACCTACACAGCTGAATGCCCTCTCTTAACCCTTAGCCCTTACTTACTTAAAAATATCTTCAGAGTTTCTTTAGTTAGAAAACAAAAAGTTTGCCTGATTCCCCAATGTTAGCATTTGGGGGTGGGGTGGGGAATTGGATTTATTTGGGAATTCTGATTGCCTCTTGATGAAACTCTTGGGACCACTGTGACATTTAATGTCATTATATATAAAAGCAGCCTGAGTTTCTCAGAAGAAAGGAGCTTTAAAAAACACAATCTAATTCTATAATCCTGATAGAATATAGAATTTAGTTGGGTTAATAGCATCATTAAAGCATTCTTTTCTTTTTAAAGGTATGGGTCTCACCTTTATTTTTTTTTAAGATTTGTTTATTTATTTGATAGAGAGAGACAGAGAGAGAGAGAGAGAGCATGAGCTGGGGGAGGGGCAGAGGGAGAGGGAGAAGCCGACTCCTGGCTGAGCAGGGAGCCCAGTGCAGGGCTCCATCCCAGGATCCTGGGATCCCATGACGTGAGCGGAAGGCAGACACTTAACCAACTAAGCCACCCAGGTGCCCCACATTATTCTTGAAATGAATTTGTTAGGCCAGTTTAAGATAAAATAGCCTACATTATGTCCTTCAGTGGCATATAAGGAAACATTTATATTATTGTTTTGTGAATACTGTTCCCCCATGGAGCAGCTTTAATATATACTAATTTTCTTCCTTTATTTTGAGAGCTTAGGACCTTGATAATAATGTATAATTATTCTAAAAATGTTGATATTGCCTATAGTTAACTAAAAAATGAGCAATGTCTTCGAAAGGTCTACCTTCAAGGGAAAGTGTTCTGTATAATTGACCCAACTATGCATTGTTAAACTTTCTCCTCTTTTTCTCAGCTATTGCTTTTTTCTTTATTGGCACAGTTTTTTAAATTACATTTTCTATTAGTGCCTTTTCTGGGGAAAAGATGGGAGTATGTGTATGGCATGTAAAGATGTCATCTTTCAAAACCAGTGATTAAAAAAAAAGCTTAAAGTCAGCCAGAGAAGAAAAAAGACATCGTATTAATTTCCTATAGCGGCTAACAAATTACCTGAGGAGCTTAAAGCAACCCAAATTTATTATCCTAGAGTTTTGTAGGTCAGAAGTCTGACATGGGTCTGACTGGGCTAAAAACAAGGTATCACCAAGGGCTGCATTCCTTCCTTTCTGGAAGTTATAGGAAAGACCTGGCTTCCTTGTCTCTTTCAGTGTCTAGAGGCCACTCATGTTCCTTGGCTTATGGCCCCTTCCTCCATCTTCAAACCCAGCACTAAGCATCTCTGTGATCTTTCTTCCATAGTTACATTTCTTTTTCTCACTGTATTCTGCCTCTCTCTTCCACTTTTAAAAACCCTTGTGGTTAGATTAAACTCACACAGATAATGCAGGATAATTTCCCTATTTTAAGGTCATCTGATTAACAACCTTTACTCTATCTGCAAATTTAATTACCTTTTGCATCTAACCTAACATATTCATAGGTCTCATGAATTAGAACATGAGTATTTCTGAGAACCATTTTTTCTGCTGACCGTAGTCCATTTTTCTGTCCCCCAAGTATATCTGTCCCACATGTAAAATACATTCATCCCATCTCAAATCTCCAGTTACAGCATCAACACAAAGTAAAGAATTTCATCTAAATCTCATTAGCTCAAAAGTCCCAAATCTCATCATTTAAATCAGGTATGGCTGATTTTTTTGTTTTTTTTTTTTTGCTTACCTCATACATATTACAAACAGAGGAAACAAGATAAAGATAACCGTAGATTTCTCATCTGACACAATACAAGTGAGAAAATAGTGGAGCAACCTATTTTCAAGTAGTGAGGGGAAAAAATTGCCCGTCTAGTATTCTATACCCAGCAAAAATATACTTATTTTATTCAATTGAAAAGAAGGTAGAAAAAGAGGAAAAAGGGAAAAAGAACAGATGGACCATATAGAAAAAAACAGTAATGTGATAGACTCTAACTTAACCACATCGTTGATGGCATTAAATGTAAATGGTCTGAGCACTCTAATTGTAAGGCACAGATGATCATTTTGAATAAAAGCAAAACTCAATAATATACTGCTTACAAGAAACACAGTTGAAATATAAAGACACAAATAGGTAAAAAGTAACAAATGGGAAAAGATATTTCATGCTGATATTAATTATATAAAAGCTGGAATGGTTATTGATAGCAAACAAAGTAGATTTAAGAACAGTTACTGTTAGTAGGGATGAAGAATGTGATTTCATAATGATAAAAGACTCAGAGTATCATGAGGCAAAACAATCCAGAACATTTATACAGCTAGCAGAAATTCAAAATACAAGAAACACAAACTGATGGGACATCAAGGAGTAGACAAATGCACAATTATAGTCAGAAATTTAAAAACCTTTCAATGATTGATAGACTAGACAGAAAATAAACAAGGACGTGAAAGACTTGAACAATCCTATTAACAAACTTCAACTAATTGACATTTTAGAAAACCCCATCCAAAAACAGCAGAATGCATATTCTTTTCATATGCAATAGATCATTTACCAAGATAGACCATATCTTGGGGTATAGAACATGTTTAAATGAGTTTAAAGGTTTTCTCTGTGGGAAACAGAACGCCACAACGACCACTGGTGCATGTTCGCTCAGACTCCTAGATCTCTGAGAAAACTCGAGATTGCAGGGTTAAAAATAACCCAAAAGGATCAGAGTGAAATGCCCTTGGGATGTGTGTGGTCAGTTCTAAAGTCCGCAGCAGCAGATGTTTAGTAGGTAGGAAGCCAGCTGCAAACAGCAGGCTGGGCACTCCTTCCCCCTCTTTGTTCCCTCGTCCCTGTAAACACTGCACTCCCCTCTTTGTTCCTTTATTCTGTTTTAAAGATTCTTATGTGCCTGACTAATCCTGTGTACATGGAGGAATGTGCCTTACTACGCCCCTGCTGTGGAAGGTATATAAGAGTATGGAAAATAAACCTCGGCACCTCGGGCTGTTTGTTCGGGGTGCCCTGTGCCTCACTGTACTGTCATCTCTTTTTCTCAGTTCCTTCGCTGCCCCAGGTCCCCGACTCTCAGAGGTCGACATTTCGTGTCATAAAAACATATCTTCTCTGGTCACTATGGAGTTAAGTTAGGCATCAATAACCAAAAGATCTCTGGAAACTAAAGAACACATTTCTAAATTCTAGATAACCCATTGGAACAAAGAAGAAATCAAAAGAAAAATATAACTATTTTGAAGTGAATTAAAAGGGAAACAGAACACACCAAGATGTGTAGGATACTGCTGCTGAAGTAGTACTTAGTGGGACAGTTAGAGTACCAAGTGCCTACATTAGAAAAGAAGAAAAGTCTCAGAAGATCTCAGCTTCCCCTTAGGAAACTAGAAAAAGGAAGAGCAGATTATACCTAAAATAGAAGAAAAGAGGGTAGAAATAAATGAAATAGAAAACAAAAACAGGAGAGAAAAGTCAAGGAAACCAACAGCTGAGTGTTTGAAGAAAACAAAGTAATCAACTTCTAGTCAGAGTGATCAAGAAAAAAAAGAGACAAGACACAAACTACCCATATCAGGAATGAGAGAGGAAATCAGTCTGTCTTACAGCTATGTAAAGGATAAAAAACTATTTCAAACAACTTTAGGCCAGTAAGTTTAGCAACATAGATGAAATGGAAGAATTCCTTGAGAGATGCAAACTACTAAAGCTCTCTCAAGAGAAATAGATTACTTGAATAGTCTTATATCTATTAAAGAAATTGAGTAACTCAGATAATAAGAGAAAAAAACTATAGACACATATCTCATTAACATATATGCAAAAGTTCTAAGTAAAATTTTGGCAAATCAAAATTTTGGCAAATCAAATTTGGTATATTGTTGAATTTGATTTTGGCAAATCAAATTCAACAATATACAAAAAGCATACATTGTGACCAATGGAGTTTATCCTAAGGGTGTAAGATTGGTTTAACATTTGAAAATCAACTGATAAAAATCAGCATATCGGGGCACCTGGGTAGCTCAGTCGGTTAAGCGTCTGCCTTCAGCACAGGTCATGATCTCAGTGTCCTGGGATCAAGTCCCGCTCAGGCTCCCTGCTCCATGGGGAGCCTGCTTCTCCCTCTCATTCTGCCCGTCCCCCTACTCGTGCTCTCTCTCTGTCAAATAAATAAAATCTTTTTAAAAATCAGCCTGTTAACAAACTAAAAAAGAAAAATCGTATGTCCATCTCATTAGATACATGAACAGTATTGGACAAAGCCCAACACCTATTCCTGATAAAAACTCAGCCAACTAGGACTATAAAGGCACTTCTTCAACCTGATAAAGACAATCCATGAAAAATCTAGAGCTAACATCATACTTAATGGGCAGAGAATTAATGCACTCCTTCTAAAATGAGGAACAAGGAAAGGATGTGTGTTTTCATCATTTCTATTCAATATAATGTTGAATTATGTTGAAGGTATAGCCAGTGCAACTGGCAAGAGGAAGAAAAGGCGTCCAGGTTAGAAAGGAAGAAGTAAAACTATTTTTTTGGCAGATGACATGCAGAAAACCTTGTGGATTCTACAAATATGATACTAAATGTGATTTTATCAAGGTTGCAGAACATAAACTATTCAATTAGATTGTTACAATATATTAAATAACATGTACGGTATATCATAATTGTATTTCTATACACTAGTGATAAACAATTGGAAATTGAAATAATATTTATATAGCATAAAAATATAAAATACTTAAGGATAAATCTGACAAAAGATGCCCAACACCTATATGCTGGAAACTACAAAATATTACTGAGCGAGTTAAAGACCTAAATGAAGAGGTGTACCCTGTTATGTATAGGAAGATTCAAAATTGTTAAGACGTCAAGTGTCCCCAAATTGATATTTAGATTCAGTGCAATCTCAATAAAGATCTTAGCACATCTCTTTATAGAAATTAATGAATCGATTCTAAAGTTCATAAGGAAATGCTAAGAATAAAAAAAGCAAAAACAAAAAGTTCATGAGTTAATATGACCTTTGTTCAAGGGTAATTATGGAGCTGCAGTAATCAAGATGGTGTGGTCTTAGGGTAAAAATAGAGGAATAAATCAATGTAACGGAGTAGAAAGTCCAGAAATATACCCACATTTTTAAGACAATTGATTTTGACAAAGGTGTAAAGGCAATTCAGTGGTGAAAAATCTTTTAATCAAATGGTTCTGGAATAATGGAATATCTAAATGCAAAAAATAAACCCTTCATCAATACTTTATACCATGTATAAAAATTAACTCAAGATAGATATAAATCTTGGGGCATCAGAGTAACTTAGCTGGTTAAGCCTCCGACTCCTGATTTTGGCTCAGGTCAAGATCTCAGCGTTGTGAGACTGAGCCCCAGGTCAGACTCCATGCTGGGCCTGGAGCCTGTTTAAGATTCTCTCTCTCCTGGATGAAAGACCTAAATATGAGATAGGAATCCATCAAAATCCTCGAGGAGAACACAGGCAGCAACCTCTTTGACCTTGGCCGTAGCAACTTCTCGCTAGACACATCTCCAGAGGCAAGGGAAACAAAAGCAAAAATGAACTGTTGGGACGGCATTAGGATAAAAAGCTTTTGCACAGCAAAGGAAACAACAACAATAACAAAAACTAAAAGGGAACCTACAGAATGGGAGAAGATATTTGCAAATGACAAATATCTCGACAGATAAAAAGCTAGTATCCAAAATCTATAAAGAACTAATCAAATTCAACACCCCCAAAATAAAAAATCCAATCAAGAAATGGGCAGAAGGCATGAATAGACATTTCTCCAAAGAAGACACACAAATGTAAAACAGACACATGAAAAAATGTTCAACATCACTCAGCATCAGGGAAATACAAATCAAAACCACAATGAGATACCACCTCACACCTGTCAGAATGGGTAAAATTAATAACTCCGGAAACAGCAGATGTTGGCAAGGATGTGGAGAAAGGGGAACCCTCTTACATTATTGGTGGGAATGCAAACTGGTGCAGCCACTCTGGAAAAGAGTATGGAGGTCTGCAAAAAGTTAAAAATAGAACTACCCTACAACCCAGCAATTGCACTACTAGGTCTTTATCCAAAGGATACAAAAATAGTGAAAATCTTCGTGACTGTGGCTTAGGTAAAGATTCCATGCATATGAAAACGATCTGCAAGAAAACTTGGTAAATTAGACTTCATTAAAATTAGAAACTGCTTTTCAAAGACACTATAAGAGAATGAAATGAGAAACCAAAGAGTGGGAGAAAATATCTTCAAAGCCTACATCTGATAAAAGATACATAATCCAGTTTAAAAACAGGTAAAAGATTTGAACAGAGACATACCAAAAATATATTCATATATAAAATAAACATATTAAAAGATGCTCAACATCATTATTCATCAAGGAAATGCAAATTAAAACTACAGTGAATACCACCACACACCTTTTAGAATGGTTAGAATGAAAAAGACTGACCCCATCAAGAGTTGAGGATGTAGAGGAACCAGAACTGATATATGTAAAATGGGAATGTAGGTGAGTACAACTAGTTTGGCGACTAGTTAGGCAGTTTTAAAAATGCTAAACATACTCTTACCATATGACCTGGTCATTTTGCTCCTAGGTGTTTACCTAAGAGGAAAGAGAGCTTGTGCCTATACATAGACTTGAATATGGTTGTTCTTAGCAGTTTTATTTATAATAGCCCCAAACTAGAAACAATCCAGATATCCCTCAATAGGTGAATAAATAAATTGTGTTATATCTACGCAGTGGAATACTAAGATATAAAAGGGAGCGATGAGTACAACACAGGTGTATCTCAAAATAAATATGATGAGTGAAAAAAGCAAGACATAAATCATACCACTTACATAAAATTCTAGGAGGTGCAAAGAAATTTAATGTAATACGGTGCCCTGATGAACATAGGGGAAGGGAAGGAAAAATAAGATAAAAACGGAGGCAAATCATAAGAGACTCTTAACTCTAGGGAACAAACAGGGCTGCTGGAGGGGAGGTGGGTGGGGAGATGGGGTAATTGGGTGATGGGCATTAAGGAGGGCACTGGATGTAGTGAGGAGTGAGTGTTTTATGCAACTGATGAATCACTAAATATTACCCTTGAAATTGTATACTATATGTTAACTAACTTGAATTTAAATAAAATCTAAAAAAAAATAAAGTGATACAGTGCAGATCCATGGCTGCTTAGAGATGAGGGAGATAGGGCTAGTGAGGGACAGGAATAGAGAATACAAATAGGAATGAGGAAAAATTGTGCATGCCTATAAATATATGTTAAAACTTGCCAAATTGTACATTTATATATAATCGGTTTATTGTATCATATGGCAATAAGAGGTTATGTTCATTGTTAAATAAGATTGTTTTTTTCCCACAGAAGATGCTATATTCATTTGTTATTTGTTCAACTGATAATGGGTTATGATTGTGATAAAAAATGCTTGGAATATGTTTTGAGCTAATTTTTATATGTAAAATGTTAGTTTGGGAGAACACAAAAGTTCACGAGACCATCTTTTTTCATTGTTTCCCTTTGAGTGAAATACAGCAGTCTTACTATGCAATTATCTTTTGGTTATTATCCATGGAGTGTTAGCCAAGCGTTCTAGACCAACCACAAATTTCAAAATCTTTTTTCTTTCAATGTTATAAATAATAGTGATAAACACTTTCCAATGGTCACTTTGACAGAATGTGAAGACACCTGAAATTGGTTCATTATCTTCTCTGACTTGTCCCCTTTCACATCCTCAGCAGGCGGCATGTGCATGTCACAGAATTCTAAAAAGCAAGCACACTGAGGTGGTATTTGGGCTGTTTGGGTTCCTGGCAATCCCATGATGTTTTTATTCACACACAAAGGGGGTCCTGAATCACTTAATTGCAAAATCAACTGATAATCAAGATTATCCTGGGTGGGCCTGACTTATTCAGGTAAGAGCCCTTAAAAAGGAGGGTCTAGGCCCTCCTTAAGGTAAGACACTCTCCCCCTTGTTGGCTTTGAATAAATAAACTTAACAAAGCAAGTGGCCATGTTGGAGAAGCCCATGTGGCAAAGAGCTGTGAGTGACTTTTTAGGAGCTGAGGGTGGCCTTCAGGAAGAAACTAAAACCTTCAGTCCTGTAGCTGCAGGGAAGCGAATTCTGCCAACAACATAAGGGAGCTTGGAAGTGGCTCTTTCCCCTATGGAGCCTCTGGTGACTCAGCTGACACTTGGATTGCAATTTGGTGAGGCCTGGAAGCAGAGGACTCAGCTAAGCTCAGCTTCTACTCTATTGAAACTGTGAGCTAATAAATTGTGTTGTTTTAAGCTGCTAAGTCTGTGGTAACTTGTTACACAGAGATGGGAAACTCATACAGTCCCCTTATCTCTATTTTCTTCTAATTTTTTTTTTCTTGTTTCAGCTAGCATGGCCTTTGTGAATGAAAATTTTGACAGTATTTCTCTTCCTGCTTAAAATCCTACAGTAGCTTCCTATGGCCTAAAAGATGAGGTCTAAACTTGCCACAGGTGTTAAGAGTCTTCATGATGGGCACTCACCTGACTTTTCCTCCTTCCCATGCTTCCCTTATGTACACCCTATGCTTTTATCATCAAAACCACCATTATCAAACACTCTTTCACTCCCATTCCTTTGCATATGTCCTTTGTCTTTGGTTTACTTATCTTCTCCACCCTTTGGTAAGCATTAGGGTTATTCTCTTACCCCTGGGTAGATAGTAGGATGGCACTTCCGTTCCCCATCAAAGCTAGGTGTGACCATGTGACTTGCTTTAGCAAATGAAAACAGAGCATTGGTGACACATTTGTTAGAGATAGAGACTTGGAGAGCCAGTGCAATATTTACGACATCCCCTTCTGCGTAGAGCAACTGGTGATGCTCCAGATGGTGGAAGCTCCGTCAGTCTGGGTCCCAGAGTGAGAAGACATGAAGAGCCCCCAAGCTAACCTGATGGGTTTTGTGAACAGTTATAAATCTTTTTACAAATCAACAAGATTTGGGGGGTTTTGTGTCCTGTGGTCTATCTTACATTATACTGACTGATACATCCCTCCTTCTTGTGGACATATATATCCTATAGGACTCAGCTCAATTGTCTGGCCTATCTAGATAGAGTGAAAGGGCTTTCTTTTCTGTGTTCCAACAATATACCTCTTTATCTCTTTAGTATCTATCTCATAGATTGTTGTGAAGATTACTTGAGTAAACATATAAGGTGCTTATTAACAGTGACTGGCACACTGCAAGTGCTCAAAAAGGATTAGCTGTTATTATTTTATGGCACTTCCCTTGATTGCAATTACCTTTTAAATGTTTGTCTTCTTTTAGACTGTGCTCATTTGGAGGGCAAGGACTATGTTCTCTTTCATTGTTATATCATAGACACCTGGTCCAGTGCCTAGAACATGATAAATGTATATTTAATATATACCAGAAATCCCTATTTCTAAGTTCCTTCATTTGGAAATGTAGTGCCAATGTGTATTTGGTTACCATAAGTCTTAGTGTGAATAAGAAAGTTATGGTTTTCATAGCTATTGAACAATGAGGAACAGTTACTAGACTACACTGAAGATTGGAGTAAACTTGAATTCAGTCTGTGACCTTGGAGAAGTTATTTAACCCTTTATTTAACCCTTTAAGCTTCTTTTTCCTCATTTGTAAAATGGATACCTACCTACCTCATGTGGGTGTTATAAGGAATTAATTAAGTAATTTTTGTAAAATAACACAGTGCTTGGCACGTAGGGAAACATTTATTTATGATTTTTTAATGGCTTGACTTACATATATTGTGAAATAATTAACGCAATATCTTTCGTTAGTATCCATCAGATGGATATAATAAAAAAAAACAAAAAAGAAAAAAAATTTTTCTTATTTGTTATCACCTTTGTTTTTGTTTTCACCTTTGACTTTTCCCTGAACTATTTGTTTAGGTATCTGTTTCCAAAAGTACGAGTCTAATACTTTCCTCTTTCTTTTTCTTTTTCTTTTTTTTTTTTTAAAGATTTTATTTATTTGACAGAGAGAGACACAGCGAGAGAGGGAACACAAGCAGGGGGAGTGGGAGAGGGAGAAGCAGGCTCTCTGCAGAGCAAGGAGCCCGATGCAGGGCTCAGATCCCAGGACGCTGGGATCATGACCTGAGCCGAAGGCAGACGCTTAACGACTGAGCCACCCAGGTACCCCTTTCCTCTTTATTTTTCATAGAAATGATTGGATAATAAATAACTTTTACCACACACCTTGAGTTTCACACTCTAATTGCAAGTAACATAAAATAATACGGCGTATATTTAACCGTTTGAATTAAAAATGACACCAGATGTTTCTACTGTCATTGTATAAGAAATTCACTAATGTACTTAGCATTCTCAATGTAATAAAATTCTATAAAGAAAACTGTGCTTGTCCAAAGAGATGTTATAAGTGAAAAGCACATCTTACATATCTTTCCTGCCAATATCACAATTACACCGTTTCTATCTCAAAGAACCAAGTATTATCTGTATTAAATCTAGATGTACCATTTTTTACAGATCCTTGCATCTTTAAAGGTAGCTGCCAAAAATACTCTCAGTGGGTAATCTTTAACTCATTCTAGAAAGCCTGTTCAATTCTTTTCAGATGAAATTGCAATCTAGTTAAAACTAAGTGTCCCTTTAGAAACAGAATAGAAGAGTGAAGAAGATTAAAAAAGAAAACGGTCCCAAAATGTGACTCATTCCTCTGGTTTGAGGTTTTAAAGAGACATGCAAGGGAGAGCAGAATATAGATTTTCATTTCGTGGTGAGTAAAAAATTACCTTAGTGGTAAAGTGGATACCGTTTTGCATGAAATACTGCAATTTCTTGAAAGAGTAATCTAAAAACTTATTTGGATTGTTGTTAGCAAAGTTCACACCAAGTTTCTTCAATACATAGCTCCTAATCTTTTCCCAGACTTTTTGCAGTACTGTAATGGTAGAATGAAGAAAATATTTTGATACTAGAAAAGATTTCCTCTGCATTGTAATGGAACCCCCAATTATCACAGTCCATTATTCTAGCAAGGTTTGTATTGTGAACTCTTAGTCCTTTTTTCTTTCATATACCATGTTCCAAAATTAATTGCAATACTCTGAAATGTTAATTGTGGTTAATGAGCATTTGGAGTTGATTTGTTTCTTATAAAACATTTTAAAAGTTAGAAGTATCCTTAAATGGTTGGGCCAGTTTTTCATTCACCTAACTTTTAGAAGAAATTGAACTACTTTGTTTCACCACCTCTTACAACTTTTCTGTGACACAGATTTTTTTTTTGTAAAGTAGAAATAGTTTATTGCTGGGCACCTGGGTGGCTCAGTCGTTAAGCGTTTGCCTTCGGCTCAGGTCATGATCCCAGAGTCCTGGGATTGAGCCCCACATCGGGCTCCCTGCTCGGCGGGAGGCCTGCTTCTCCCTCTCCCACTCCCCCTGCTTGTGTTCCCTCTCTCGCTGTGTCTCTCTCTGTCAAATAAATAAAATCTTTTAAAAAAAATAGTTTATTGCTACCGTAATCAAAAGTGATACGATGGATATTTGAAAAATAGGATTCTTATAAATTCTTAACTAAAATGATTTAGTGAAAACTTTTGTTTATGGTTCTGTTATTTTCATATCAGGAAATTTCCAGATTAGGAAATTCATATGTAGAATTGGTAATTATATATTTATTTGAATACGTAATAGCACTTGATTATAGTGTTAACTGTCACCAATATAGTCTGGTGCCATAGAGGTTAATATCAAATATTTAAGAATCTAATTTTTTTTGTAAGATTTTATTTATTATTTATTTATTTTGTAAGACAGAGACACAGTGAAAGAGGGAACACAAGCAGGGGGAGTGGGAGATGGAGAAGCAGGCTTCCCACGGAGCAGAGAGCCCGATGTGGGGCTCGATCCCAGTGGGGCTCGATCCCAGGACCCTGGGATCATGACCTGAGCTGAAGGCAGACGCTTAACGACTGAGTCACCCAGGTGCCCCTAAGAATCTAATTGTTAACAAGTAATGATGTGACAGCTTGTGTTTATAGCACTTACTGTACTCATCTAAGCAACAAAATAACAAAAGCAATTTCTTCTAGGGTGCAATATTTACTTTTCTATAAAAGTAAATACTGCATAAGAAGAGTCATTTGGAAAAGGCTTTTATGAACAAAACATGCCATGTTTCAGCTTTCTAATTTATAATAACATCTGCATTTTCAGACGTATAATTGTCAGTCATGAAAAAGCACCATATCTTTTAAAAATTTTTTATTAACATATAATGTGTTATTTGTTTCAGGGGTACAGGTCTGCGATTCATCAGTCTTACACAATTCACAGCGCTCACCATAGCACATACCCTCCCCAGTGTCCATCACCCAGCCACCCCGTCCCTCCCACCCCCCACCACTCCAGCAACCCTCAGTTTGTTTCCTGAGGTTAAGAGTCTCTTATGGTTTGTCTCCCTTCTAGTTTCGTCTTGTTTCGTTTTTTCCCTCCCTTCCCCTATGATCCTCTGTTTTGTTTCTCAAATTCCTCTATCAGTGAGATCATATGATACTTGTCTTTCTCTGATTGACTTATTTCGCTCAGCATAATACCCTCTAGTTCCATCCACATCATTGCAAATGGCAAGATTTCATTTTTTTGATGGCTGAGTAGTATTCCATTGTATATATATACCACATCTTCTTTATCCATTCATCTGTTGATGGACAGCTAGACTCTTTCCATAGTTTGGCTATTGTGGACATTGCTGCTATAAACATTGGGGTGCATGTGCCCCTTCGGATCCCTACATTTGTATCTTTGTGGTAAATACCCAGTAGAAAAAGCACTGTATTTTAATATGGGAAAAAGGTCATCGCTGCTGTCACAACAATCCGTCAATTAGGGTAGTGTGGGTCATGTGCTTGGGTTTGGAAATCAGACAGACCTGGGCTTCTTCCTTGGTTTCTCCTTCTTGCAGTGTGGAACAGGCAAGTGCCTCAGTGTCTCTCAGGTTTGTCACTTCTAAAGTGGCAATGTTAGCATCTATCTCCAAAGGTTGCTGGGAGGTTTAAATAAACCCTTGTCGAACATATTGCCTGGTACAGGGTAAGCACTTAATGCCTATCACTATTATTATTACAAGTGTAGTACTTTATACTTTACACTTTACAAAGTACTTTCACATACAGTCTCTCATTTGAGATAATTAGTTCCTGGATGACGGTACAAATTTTATCACAGAAAGAACTACGTGCAAATATTTAATAAGCATGATTGCTATTGGATTTGTTCAGATGGAAAAGCAGCAGATTACATTCCCTTTGCTTTGATGTAAGATCACAATATGTTAAAGGTACTCTTTTTTTTTTTACTTAAATTGCACCTGACTTCAAATCGTTTAAAGACACAATTTCATTCATTCACCCTTGCCAGCCTTTATCCCACATAGCTATCTTTTATCCCCACTTTATATTGAGGGAAGAGAAATGTGAAAAAACTTCCTGAGGCCAGAGGGCAGTCAGCTGTATAACCAGCCGTCACCAGATGATGGAATACTCAGAATACACTATCTTCTGCTCTGGCGCTGGACGAATCCTGAAATTTTCAAATCTTGCTGGTAAGCATTTGAATGCACAGAAATGAAAAGCAAGACACCAAAACAGTGGTGGTGTGAATGAAGCCTGATATCCAGTCTTGTCCATTTATGCCTTTCATCTTCTCAGTGATCAGCAAGTGTTAAACCCATGTTAAAAAGTACCCTGTAACCTCCGACCTTAAGAAGATGAACAATGGTGTGGGGAGCAGTTAAAGGCCCCGTTATACAGGAGTAATTTTTTTTTTTTTACGAGATTTCCAGAAAGTACTCACATTTCACCCACAGGTTGAGAATTTTGTTCTCTCTTGGTCTGTGTGGAGTTAGGTTCTTGCCAGAAGGAAGCAGGGAAGTATTAGTAATAGTCTCAGAATAACCTGTGAGGACACTGTGCTGTAGGGGTATTTCTAGAGACAGAGGACAATGGCTGCCATTCTCTCACCCCGAAGCGTGCTGGGGATAGGAGTGGCCAGTTTGCATACTCAGCAAAGGTTACAGTTGAGCTTGTTGACAAATTTCAGTTTGTTCCTGGGGAAAAACTGTTCTAAGAGCCTTGTGGGAAAACAGGACATATGTGGAGCCACTGTTATTCCATTCCGATTTCAGCACATTGCTATTTATGAATGGCTTCCTTTTAATTAGGTGTTTAATTTAAAACAGAACTAGTGACTATAACAACCCCCAAAGCACAAACTTGGAACATTAACCATTTGATGGTGGGGGCAGGGGTTCAAAAAGTCTTTCAATCATAAGGTTATAATTGATTGTGCAGCACATGAAAGAATTCTTTATTATTTTACAGGATAATTAAGAGAACATGGAAAACAGCTTCCCCTGCTAAATAAACCGAATTTGTTTCTCAGAATTACATTTTTTTTTTTTGGTAAAAATTTGTACCTCAATGAGCATTTATTTTTAATTTTTGAGTGGGGGTAAATTAGAAGGGATCTTTAATTTGGGTATAAGTATTTTTAAATTTCTTGTTCCTTTGCAGGTAGTTTCTAAATCTAAAGCCATGAGGAAGGACAAAAGCAAATGGAAAGGGACATTACATTATTAATGGTCACAGGAACAAAAGTGCACTAAACTGAGTCATCAGTAAATTACTATAACCCCAGGACTCTAACACCCTTAAGGAAAAACATGGCATGCAGGGCAAATAATGCTTTAAGGATTTATTTAACAATTTTCTCCCCAGATGAAAATTAAAAGTGTTTCATGGAGTCATTTTGAGATAATCTCAGAAGTATTAGCAAAAAGGAACTGGTCTTTTTTATACTTAATGGGGGAAAATGTTCGTATTTTAGAATAGCATTCTGTGATTATTTTTAATGGGAAAATAAAATATAGGTGACTTCTCCAGGAATCAGTATCCTCTTTTCTCCATCCGTGGTGTTTTGCAGGCTGATTAATTTGCAGAGGTTGGGTTTGACTGCTGCTGAAGTAGAAAGTGTTATAGATTCTCTGTTATTCTTCACTCCACTTGGCTGAGGTCTATGGTTCTATCTCTATGTATTTATCTACCTTTCCACATGGTGCTTAGCACTGTAGCTCTGGGCCTCTCCTAAATATATTGTGAAAATCTATTGTACTGAACTCTCAAGTCTCTTGCTGTGAATAGGTAACTACTCTGCGTGCTGCCACCCCCCCCCACCCCCCAGAAGAGCTGTTCTGTTAGGTAAAGGTAAATGAGCCAGACAGAAACAGGCATTTAGAAAACAGCTTTGTGTGTATACGAAGGATGTATCCAGTTAAGTTTTGAAAGCGAAAAGGGGAGGCACTGAAGGTCATACAATTTATATAATTCTTCTAGCAATTAAATGATGACAGAGGCAACTTGCTCAACATTGAACGTGTGGTATTCATAAATGGTTGAAAGAGGAGCTCGGTATCTCCAGTCTCTGACACTCTGGCACACTTTCCCAGTTACGGTTATCCCAGATACAGATTTTTTTCTGTTTCTGGTGAATGGCTAATTCCATGAACTATATCATCAATATTCTCTACATCACCTCTTTTCAAAAGTTTGAGAGAAATAAAGCATAAAAAAAGGGTTGGTGTTTTTTTGTCTAGCCTAGCCAGAAATGTTTCTGACAGATCACTTCTTTAATCAAGTATTTCTCTATATTTGAAATATTTCAACTTTAAATAGCTGAATTATTGAAAGTCCTCTCACTTTTAAGTGTAGGTATCTTGAAGTTGTGTGAATGTGTGTGTTGAAAAAAAACTGGGTAACGTTTGTATAGCTTCAAAGGTTAAGTTGATTTAAATACAGACTGAATCAAGTATAATATAAAAGCCTTTCAATATACTTGATCCATTTTTTATGTACTTATTGTACAGCTTATTAGAGTGACCATCAAAACTGCATTAAAAATGCAAACTAAAGTCATGCCATTTAGAAGGATAACTTGATGATAAGCTAAATATATCTCTTAGTCAGGAAGAGACTGATGCCTTAGTAATTATGGTGATCTATAAATAATGAAAAATTTAAAAATTCCTCAATTGGGGTTGTTGAAAATAATAATTTATAATATTTAATTCATTGCATTTTCTGAAAAATATAGCATTAAGTATTTTGATATAAAGTCTACATATAAAATACTCTGAATTCTTTCCCAGAAGCAAATCCAGAATCATATTGGTGAATAAACACCATTATTGCTTCAGTAAACAGCTACTTAAGAAATCTGCTCCCAATTAACCTTATAGACAAATGAAAAGCCATCTTCTAAAAATGGACACATTTGTTTCTGTAAATATGTGAATTCCTTAGCATTTCTACAATGTTGAAATAAACTGTTTTCCATCTGTATGTATAGATCAGAGTTGGGAGCAATCTCTCTGTCCCTTACAAACAGCCTTGACTGCCTACTCTGAGTTCAAAACTGCCTTAAAATGTGTCATTTTTTGGGAAGCCAGGGCAAAAATGAACTATTGGGATTTCATCAAGATAAAAAGCTTTTGCACAGCAAAAGAAACAGTCCACAAAACCAAAAGACAACCGACAGAATGGGAGAAAATATTTGCAAATGACATATCAGATAAAGGGCTAGTATCCAAAATCTATAAAGAAGTTATCAAACTCAACACCCAAAGAACAAATAATCCAATCAAGAAATGGGCAGAAGACATGAACAGACATTTCTCCAAAGAAGACATCCAAACGGCCAACAGGCACATGAAAAAGTGCTCAACATCGCTCGGCATCAGGGAAATCCAAATCAAAACCTCAATGAGATACCACCTCACACCCGTCAGAATGGCTAAAATTAACAAGTCAGGGAACGACAGATGTTGGCGGGGATGTGGAGAAAGGGGAACCCTCCTACACTGTTGGTGGGAATGCAAGCTGGTGCAACCCCTCTGGAAAACAGTATGGAGGTTCCTCAAACAGTTGAAATTAGAGCTACCGTTCGATCCAGCAATTGCACTACTGGGTATTTACCACAAAGATACAAATGTAGGGACCCGAAGGGGTACGTGCACCCCAATGTTTATAGCAGCAATGTCCACCATAGCCAAACTGTGGAAAGAGCCAAGATGCCCATCGACAGATGAATGGATAGAGAAGATGTGGTATATATACACAATGGAATATTATGCAGCCATCAAAAGGAATGAGATCTTGCCATTTGCAACGACGTGGATGGAACTGGAGGGTGTTATGCTGAGTGAAATAAGTCAATCAGAGAAAGACATGTATCACATGACCTCACTGATATGAGGAATTCTTAATCTCAGGAAAGAAACTGAGTGTTACTGGAGTGGTTGGGGGTGGGAGGGATGGGGTGGCTGGGTGATAGACATTGGGGAGGGTATGTGCTACGGTGAGCGCTGTGAATTGTGCAAGACTGTTGAATCACAGATCTGTACTTCTGAAACAAATAACGCAACATATTTTAAGAAAAAAGAAGAAGAAGAAGCTAACAGGAGAGGAAGAAAAGGGGAGTATGTCAGAGGGGGAGACGAACCATGAGAGATGATGGACTCTGAAAAACAAACTGAGGGTTCTAGAGGGGAGGGGGGTAGGGGGATGGGTTAGCCTGGTGATGGGTATTGAGGAGGGCACGTTCTGCATGGAGCACTGGGTGTTATGAACAAACAATGAATCATGGAACACTGCACCAAAAACTAATGATGTAATATATGGTGATTAACATAACAATAAAAAATTTAAAAAAAATGTCATTTTTTGGTATACAAAAGGCATTCTAAAATTGTATTATGCAGTTATTGTCCTGAAAGAATGACCCTTGCCATGCTTTGTTTACTGAATGTCAAATTTTCATTTGTATTACAGCTGTGCACCATAGCAGTTTCGGTTTTGTATGAAGGGCAACTAATGCACAAAACAGTCAAACCACAGAGCAGTAATTAGTCTGGAAAAGATCAAAGTGTGCTCTTCTAAATCCAGCCAATTTGCTCTGGGTGTACAAAACCAATAGTCTTTCTTTTGCTAAGGTCTCTTATTAATTTTTGCTTTCGTTTGTTGCAGAGCAGCTGCTTTACTGTCAATCCAACATCCTGCTTTAAAAAAAATCCATTTTGATGCCACAAATGCAATTTCAATGGGTTTAGGAATAATAACCAGCTTTTTTTTCATGCCACTTCTAGGAGATAGAAACTTGAAATGAAAGTTTTTAGCATCTGTAAAGTGAAAGAAAGCAACATAAGGCAGAGCCCTGTTTGGAATCGTTGCTCTAGAAAGAGCTGAAGCAGTGTGATCTGTAAGTACTTCTGCTTTTAGTGCTTTTAACCAGCTCTACCCTTATCACTATATGTTTATTGCTCTCTTCTCCTCTTAATATGAGTTGTTTTTTTTTTTTTTAATACCAGCAGAAAAAAACAATCCTTAAATGAATAGTTCACACATCTCAGGATAAAAACACAAAAATAAGTACTATTGCTTGCTATTTTCTTGATGTAATTATTATTATTTTTGAATGAGTATGGAAGTGGTAGTTGAAGATGTTGAATAAATTTCATCATAGGAGGTAAGTGAATATAACTTGTGAAGGGAAAGTGTACAATATCATCACTTACAAACTGAAATATGATCTTGGAGAACATATTTTAAGTGTAGTGTATACATTTCTCCCCTTCTACATTTTTGTCATTTCTCCTCTCAATATTCTCTCTGGCAAAGGGAGGGAGATAAACAAACTGGTTAGTTTATTGATTCCTATTAATATGGCAGCTTTTCTGTAATTGTTACCTTGAACTCTGCTCTCAAATATTTTATATTTGAATGTATATTTAAATTTCTTGAATGTTAACATGTATTAGCTGAATGAATATATTTTTATGTGTCTGGTGTTGCAGCAGTTTTCCTGGCTTCACAACAAACCATTAAAATTTGATTCTGGGTTACAGTCTACTCCAAACATGTGCCAAATATTTTGTTTAGTGTGAATGTCACTAGCTAACTAGACACTAAAATACAGCCAAGTAGGATGCCTGAGTGGCTCAGTCGTTAAGTGTCTGTCTTCGGCTCAGGTCATGATCCCAGGGTCCTGGGATCGAGCCCCGCATCGGGCTCCCTGCTCAGCGGGGAGCCTCCTTCTCCCTCTCCCACTCCGCCTGCTTGTGTTCCCTCTCTCACTGTCTCTCTCTGTCAAATAAATAAAACCTTTAAAAAAAATAAATAACATAAAATACGGCCAAGTAAAACAAAAAATGTAATGATAGAATTAGCATAATGAAAAGAAGCATATATAGCAATTTTACAGTAATTGATTCATAAACAAATACAGAAAAGACAACTAACAGACTCTTAAAACTAATAAAAAGAGTTCAGTGAGGTTGCTGTATAGAAGACCAACAGTAACAACAACAAAAATATCAACAGAGTTCTTCTATACTTGCACTAACTAAAAATAAAATGGGAAATATGATGCCTTGCATTATAGCAACAAAACTTGAAGTATCTATCTAGAAATTGACCTAAGAAAATGTAGAAAATACTTTTGAAAAATATTAAAATTCTTATATTAAAAGATACAAACTTTTGTCTAATATGATCATAGCTTTTAGAGGAGAATTTGAAACAGGGCAGCACTGAAGAAATATTCATTGAATGAATGAATCTGAATAAATGGAGAGATGCCATTCTCATCAATGTTAAGTTGTAGAGCACTCAATTATTTTATTTTTTCAGTGCAGATCGAATATGATGGGGGAAACTAGAAGGAAAAGAAAAGAGTTTGGAAATGTGGTATAAGGAAGAACAACAAAAAAGGTAAAAATAAAATAGTTGGCATGCAGCTTACTGATGATGATAGGGTGCCATAAACCAATCAATTCAGTAATAGGTGCCTGAGAGCCAGGAGGGGCAAAAAGACATGCCATGAAATTTTCAATTAATAGACATTAGCAAGTGATGATAGGAAGCTGGAACCTGTGGTTGGTGTGCTTGATAGTCATCATCATCCAAGGAGAGCTTCATAAACCTTTTGGTGTGTTGGCTTGAGCGAGGCAAAATGAGATAAGCACAAGGGGAAAGTCCTGTTCTTAGGGCCATATACTTAATGGCAAATACACAGCATAATGAGAAGTGCCTTAACAATATCACATGTGACAAAGATTTAAAAGTTAATTTTAAACTCAGTATGAATTAGCAGGATGATATAACTGACTTTTCCTCTGCTCAAAATAAAGAAAAACAATCTATTTTTAAGCTTCATTAATAAAGTAACGAAGTGTAATCATACAAGCTGACAACTTTCAACTCTGTAAGCCCAGCCTTCTGCCATCAGTATTGATCTCCTATAGCATCTTAGATTTAGCAGGTATATTAGGTTTTTCTCCTAACCCTGATGTTCTCTTGGTATTTTTTGTCTGGGAGGGCCTGTCTTGGTGAGAACACTACTACCAATGAAGTCACTTATGCCCCAAACTAGGGAGTCAACTCATCCTTATTTAGCTCTTTCTCTGACCCTCACCTGCAATTGGTCTTCCAAGTTCTAGTCACTTTAGCCACTGTTCATCTCTCTCAGTAGCTACTATTTTAATTTAGGACTAATTATCTCTACTTGATTGTCAGATAGTTTCCTAATTCATTTGTCTCCAAATTTGCAAGGCTATCTACACCATTTCTAGTGTATGCATTCAAAACACAAATGTGATCATGTTATTTCCCAACTCTAAAGCACTTCAGTAGATTTTCATCCGGTCTTCCCATTGTCTATGTGCCATATCTATAAGAAATGTTTGGAGGGGCACCTGGGTGCCTCAGTCAGTTGAGTGTCCGACCCTCGATTTCAGCTCAGGTCATGATCTCAAGGTTGTGGTATGGAGCCCCGCATCGCCTCTGTGCTCAGCGTAGAGTCTGCTTGTCCCTCTCCTTCTCTTCCTCCTCTCTCTTGCTTAAGTAAATAAATAAAAAAAAGAATGTTTGGAGGATGTATATTCAACATAAATATGTAAAAATAAGTATACAATGTAAATATTTCACACGTCATAAAACACAAAACGAATTTAAAAAGGATGCGATACAATAGGGATTTAAATCATGCAAAATATCATTTACTAATAGAACAAATAAAAATAACCTATTTTTGCAGTATTCTGAAATGTGTTTCATTATTTTTTTAAATGTGTTTCATTTTTTAAAAACTTGGCTTAACATTTTTTTGATACAGTGACTCAGAGCTCAGTTTATTTTGAGATTTGCTTTTGATTGCTGCAGTGATTAAACATAGGATACTTCAAAAACAAATAGAAGTGCATCAATGGCTATAACTATAATATAATTTTTATTTTTCAGTCCCATCCCTCAGTTCACATCTTTTTTTCTGAAATTTGGGTAATACATTTTTATCTTCCATAATTTCAATCAGTTCTTGTGAGCTAACTAAAGGTGTTATATTTCAGTATTTTTTAACAAAAAAAAGCCCCACTGAAACCTTTTATTTACAAAATTTTAGAACAAGTTAAACAATTTAATTTTCATGCTTTTAAATGTGGAGACATGAGAACGATGCTTTTGCATTGCTTTTGGTAATGAAATCACACAATAATGGAAATACTGCCATTTCGAGTATGCTCTGTCATCCATACATGTTTCTTTTGAAAAACAGTTGCTTTTTCACTAATTGCTAAACTCTCACCTTTATTCTGAAAAGACAGATTGTCTATTTATTAAAGACCCAATTTTTTAGAGCAGTTTTAGGTTTACAGCAAAATTGAGAGGAAGGTACAGAGATTTCCCATATGCCTACCGCTCCCACACATTTCCTCCATTAGCAATATCACTCACCAGAATGATACCAAAATAACAAAATGATATCAAAAATGATATTTATCAAAGATGAATCTGCACTGACATTATAATCACCTCACCCAAAGTCCATAGTTATCTTAAAGCTCACTCTTGATGTTGTATAATCTGTGGGTTTGGACAAATACGTATTAACATACATCCATCATTATACCATCATGCAGCGTCTTTTCACTGCCCTAGAAATCTGTGCTCTGCCTATTCATTTCCCCATCCCCCACCCCTGAGAACAGCTGATCTTTTTACTGTTTCCATAGTTTTTTTGCATTTTCCAGAATGTCATATAGTTGAAGTCATACAGTATGTACCCTTTTCAGATAGGCTTTCAACTTACTCATATGCGTTTGTTTCCTCCATGTCTTTTCATGACCTGATAGCTCATTTCTTTTTAGTGCTGAATAATATTTGATGGTCTGGATGTACCACAGTTTGTCTGTCCATTCACCTACTGAGGGACCTCTTGGCTGCTTCCAAGTTTTGGCAATTGTGAACAAAGCTGATATAAATGTCCCTGGGAAGATTTTTGTGTGGACATAAGCTTTCAACTCCTTTGGTTTACATACCAAGGAGGGTGATTCCTGGATCATACGGTGAGAGTTCGTTTTGTTTAATTTTGTAAGACACTACCAAACTGTTTTCCAAAGTGGCTGTATCAGTTTGCATTTCTCACCAGCAATCAACAAGAATCCTTGTTACTCCACATTCTCTCCACATTTGGTGTAGTCAGTGTTGCAGATTTGGGCCATTCAAATCGGGGTATAGTGATATCTCATTGTTCTAATTTACATTACTCTGTTGAAATATGATGGGGAGAATCTCTTCATATGCTTATATTCTGTTTATGGTGAGGGGCGTTTCAGACTTTTGTCCATTTTTCAATTGAGTTATTTGTTTTCTTATTGAGTTTTAAGAGTTCTTTGTATATTTTGAATAACAGTACTTCATCAGATGATGTCTTTTGCAAACATATTGTCCCAGTCTGTGGTTTGTCTTCTAATTCTCTTGATCCTGTCTTTTGCGGAACAGAGGGTTTAAATTTTAATAACGTTCAGCTTATCATTTATTTCTTTCATGGGTCGTGTCTTTGGTGTGTTATCTAAAAAGGCATCACCATGGGCTCCTGGGTGGCTCAGTTGGTTAAGCGACTGCCTTCGGCTCAGGTCATGATCCTGGAGTCCCGGGATCGAGTCCCGCATCGGGCTCCCTGCTCAGCAGGGAGTCTGCTTCTCCCTCTGACCCTCTTCCTTCTCGTGCTTTCTATCTCTCATTCTCTCTCTCAAATAAATAAATAAAATCTTTAAAAAAAATTTAAAAAAAAATAAATAAATAAAACGGCATCACCATACCCAAGGTCATCTAGGTTTTCTCTTATGTCATCTTCTAGAGTTTATAGTTTTGCATTTGACATTTAAGTTTATGATCATTTTGAGTTAATTTTTGTGAAAGATGTAAGGTCTGTGTCTAGATGATTTTTTTTTGCATGTAGATGTCTAGTTGTTCCAGCACCATTGCTCCTTTCAAAGTCAAAGAGCAGTGACTGTATTTATGGGGGTCTGTTTCCGGGCTCTCTATCCTGTCCATTGATCTATTTGTTTACTCTTTTGCCAAAACCACATTGCCTTTATTACTGTAGCTTAATTGTAAATCTTTGTTCTCCTCCTTCAATACTGTGTTGGCTATTTTGGGTCTTTTGCATCTCCAAAATACCTTAGAATCAGTTTGTTGATATTCATGAAATAACTTGTTAACACTTTGATTGATGTTTATTTATTTAAAAAACCCCATCTGCAAGGTAGTATGCTAATGGCAAATTATTCTCATCATAGGAAAGGTAAGCAAGTTTTGACTGCTTGTAAAAGGAAAATGTGCAACTCATCTTTATATGTGAAAGTTCTTTTTCAGTTCTTTGCTGTGAGATAAAAATCTCTGTGTAATACCTCAGATTTTCATGATAATTTTTTACCTCATTAAAAGGTGATATTGAAATATTATCAAGACATGGACATTTTAAAGTCTTTGTTTTTATAAAATTAATGCCATCAACAAAATAAAATGTTCATCTGCTTTACCATTTTTGCACCTAAATTTGCTTATAATAACATAGTTAATGAATTTTGCTATGGTGCTAACTTTGTCACTTCACCCTAGGGCCTTTTTTCTCTTTCTTTTTAGTCAACTTTCTATTTATACCCACTATTTCCCTGACAGAGTGTTTTCCAAAGATATCAATACTAATGAGAATATATATATTCTTCGCTACATTTCACTTTACTGGCTCACCAAAGTTGTTCATGTATTTCATTATTGAGAGAGTAACAAATATCAAGAAGAAACATTTTAGAAACATCCATAGTTTTGTTCTCAAGTGTTTAGCGAGTGTCTGATACTCATTTCTTCAAATATTTAGCTTTGTTTTCCATTTATTTATCTGATGCATTTTTTTTTTTAAAGATTTTATTTATTTATTTGAGAGAGAGTGAGAGAGCAAGAGAGCATGAGCCGGCAGGGAGGAACAGAGGGAGAGGGAGAAGCAGATTCCTCACTGAGCCGGGAGCCCGATGCAGGGCTTGATCCCAGGACTCTGTGATGACCTGAGCCGAAGACAGACACTCAACCAGTCGAGCCACCCAGGCGCCCCTTATCTGATGCATTTTAATCAGTCACTGTCTTAGGTTGGGTTCCCAAAGAAGTAAATCTTGAAAGAAGGATTTGAGTGTAAGGAGTTTATTTGGGAGAAGGAGATCCCAGAAAGCATGGATAAGGGATGGCAGAAGTGAGAAAAGGAAGAGAATGATCCAGTAAAGGAGGTGTCACCAAGCAGGTTCCTGCTATGAGCAAATGGAGCTCACTCCAGCTGGAGAGCTCAGGAGCTAGCATAGAATTTTTCTGAGTTGTTCCACTTGAGACACAGTAAATATTCTCCAACTGTTTATCTGTCATCAGCAGACAAAAGTTACTGAGCTCTTCTGGCCTACCTATTTGCGGATCTAGAGAGCCCTCAGATGGAGGGCTACCGTGTATTAAGATGCAGTCTCCAAGGCTCAGGGACAAGGTTATGAAGAAGGTATGTGAACAGGGTCACTGCATCATCTGCTAAGGTCAACAGAGGGCTTCAGAATGCTTTGGACCATGTTTCTAAGGAAGAAAGAACAAGTATTTTTAACCAAAGCTATTACTGTTAAGTAAGTCCTGCAGAAGAGGGGTGCCTGGGTGGCTCAGTCGGTTAAGCGTCTGACTTTGGCTCAGATCAAGATCTCAGGGTCCTGGGATCCAGTCCCGCTTCAGGCTCCCTGCTTGGCAGGGAGTTTGCTTTTCCCTTTCCATCTGCTTATCCTCTTGCTTATGTGCTCGCTCTCTCTCAAATAAATAATTTTTTTTTAATCCTGCAGAAGAAGCTATTAATCTTTATCAAATTTAGAAAAAAATTTGTAAGGTCTTCATATTCTAGATGTAAATCTATACCTTAAATAAAAATACACCTTCTTTATGTATATATACATATATATCTATACACACACATATATGCATCTATATGTCAATGATTTAATAGATCTGAATGTATCATTAGTATTTTTACCTGACAAAGAGTTTATACAAGGAGTAGAAGGATCAGCTCTGCCCTTTTCTTAGGTCTTATTTTGCTTACCCTGTTAGTGTTATCTTCAGTTTGGGGTTTCTTTGAAGAGATCTTTCTTAAGTCAGTTGTCTATTTTATGAGGGTTATTTACTTAAAAGTAGATAATATAATCCATACATCTACTTAACTAGGCACCATAAAATGCAACATTTTTGATCAAAGTAAAATGAATAACAGGGTGATGGCCAACTGTTCAGCCCTCCATGTTGTGGAATTCCCATTTTTCCTTCAAGATGCTTTGCTTGCTTACGGTGTATGAGATGTGACAGTTGATATTCAAACGTATTGAGGTTGCCAGTGTCAATTCCAGTGAAATATTAGTAAAGCTTAACATTTTCCTAATTCTTGGGGTAAAAATCAAATAACCTAGAAGTTCTCATATTTTACCCTGCTGGATCATTTCCTGCATCCCCTGTGGTATGTACACCCGAATTTGGAGACCACTAGACTGTAGGACAAAGTTCAGATGCCTTAGTTTGGCGCACACAGTCCTCCACCATCTGGCCCTTGCCTACCTCTCTAACCTAAGGTCTTGCTTTGTCTTGCCTTATACCCTGCATTTCCGTTATAATGAACTTTTTGGAGTTCCCTCAATTTATCATGTTGAATCATAATGTCAGAACTTTTGTTTATGCTATTGCTTCTTCCCAGAATGCTCTTTCTCTTTGGACTACCTGGGAAAACCTCCTCTCTGAAACTTTTTCTATCCTTTTTCCACTCCCCAGGGAGCACTGAAAACATACTCTTTGGAACATTACTGTATTGTCAACCTTAACTTTTGTTGAACCTCTTTGCTAACATTCTTGGCTCCTCCTATAGATTATCATCTCCCTGAAATCAAAGATGTTGTCTAGTTTGTCTTTGTATCTTCAGCATATAGCCTCAAATAGGCACACAACCATGCTCATTGAATTAACTATGGGGTCATAGTCCTATTGTACATAGTCTTGATTAGCCAGCTCAGAGGATTGTGTTTAGGTCATGATGTCTCTTGAAGAAGTACTTGGAAACCTGATGTGTAGTCAGAGGAAAAGAATTCCAAACAATGTTATGAGAGCAACTGTAGCCTGGGACCAATGTATAGAGTAATAGGGAAGAAGGATTTGGTTTTAATATAAGGAAGAATTATCTAACAACTAGAGCTGCTTGAACACAGGATGAATGGCTTTGGGGTATGGTGAGGGTTTTTTGGGGTTTTTTTGTTTTGTTGTTTTGCCAGTGGAGATGTTGAAATAAAGCCTGGATGGATAACCTTCTTGAGCAGACTGAACAAGCGCTTAAAGCATCTGGAGTGATCATGGTAAATGGAGGAGAATTTAGCTGATCTTTCGATTGTAAACAATCAAGTT